>NC_057739.1:40138275-40182277 GCF_004010195.1 Chiloscyllium plagiosum
ACATCCCCTTACAATATAGAACCTAGCACACATCTACAAAAAAATATAGAGAGAGAGAGAAAAAGAGAGAGAAAAAGAGAGAGAGAGAAAAAGAGAGAGAGAAAGACAGAAAGAGAGAAACAGAGAGAGAGCACAAAGAAGAGGGCGCAAAGGGGGAGTGTTTCTCTCTCCACAGATGTTGCCAGTCCTGCTGAGTTTTTTCAGCAGTCTCTGTTTTGGTTCCAGAAGTCTCCAGCATCTGCAGTCCTTTGTTTTGTATTAAAAGAAACAGATATTGTGAAGCACCCAGCACACACCGGAATGTACAAACAGCATTCAGCTCAAGACCTACAAAGCAGTGTACAAAAGGCTGTGTGTTGTAGGATCACTTCTGGAAGGCACAAGCAGTGTGCAGAGTCAGAAATGCAGCAGTCTTCCAATGCCAAAGGAGATGGGGGCTTCTTTGTGCCACCACACCAGCCTTCTCTCCGGCCCAAGTCCAAGTCCTCGTTCAACTCTGAGCCACTCTCCGCGCTGAGACTTCCATGAGGAGCTGCCCAGCTGATCAATGGTCAATGCTACTTAAACACCAAGGCGAAAGTGAGGATTGCAGATGCTGGAGATTAGAGTAGAGAGTGAGGTGTTGGAAAAGCACAGCCAGTCAAGCAGCATCCGAGGAGCAGGAAAATTCATGTTTCAGGCAAAAGCCCTTCGTCAGGAATCCTGATGAAGGGCTTTTGCCCTAAACGTCTATTTCCCTGCTCCAGGATGCTGCCTGACCTGCTGTGCTTTTCTAGCACCCCACTCTCAACACGACATAAACACCCCATGGCCTTGCTCTGTGGTTCTCAGTTACATGCTCAATTGCCTATCGTGCCCAGGGATGTGCTGATTAAGTGGGTTAGCCTTGGGTAACGTGGGTTGGGTGGGATGCTCTTCAGAGGATTGGTGTGGACTCAATGGGCTGAAAGGTTTGCTTTCACACTATCGGGATTCTCGAATTCTAAATAATATTCTTCTGATGACTTTAAGATCTCCTTTCCTGCTGTGGTTCTGTTCGCCGAGCTGGAAGTTTTTGTTGCAAACGTTTCGTCCCCTGTCTAGGTGACATCTTCAGTGCTTGGGAGCCTCCTGTGAAGCGCTTCTGTGGTGTTTCCTCCGGCATTTATAGTGGCCTGTCCCTGCCGCTTCCGGTTGTCAGTTTCAGCTGTCCGCTGTAGTGGCCGGTATATTGGGGACAGGGGACGAAACATTTGCAACAAAAACTTCCAGCTCGGCGAAAAGAACCACAGCAACGAGCACCCGAGCTACAAATCTTCTCACAAACTTTGATCTCCTTTCCTTTCAAGAATCAGAGCTATATTTTTCCCAATTTCAGTTTCCTCCTCTAAAAACCTGATGTAAATCGTCTAATAGTTTTGTGGTCATCATTTGACTCCTAATTCTAGATTTCTAATTAATTCAAATTCCACCATCTGCCCAATTTGAACACTGGTCCCCAGCTCATTACCTGGGTCTCTGGATTAACAGTCCAGCAATAATGCCAATCGGCCATCACCACCTCCAACCACTGATGATTGTATCAATGCAGTGTCAGCTGGGTAAGAAAGTCACCAAAGTGTGACCTATAAAAATATATAATCAGAATTGTACACATTATTAGATATTAATTGCACGAGACATCCGAGCCAATGTAACAAATCATTAACTTGACTTATCGCTGGTCCCTCATTACCCAACACCATTGGCCAGTTTACAGCTTTTCTGTTGTCGCTCAAGGTTCCCATAACAATATGTGAATGTGACTACAACAAATCCTCAATTACTCTGAAGAACTTGTCTGAACTGGAAATTTCTCAGGGGGAGTCGTGCAGTGGAGGTGTGTTAGAGACCATTTCTTTTAACACAATAATAAAACCTCAAAATTAACCAAGCATGTCAGTATAACATCTAAAATGTATTAAGCTTTTTTCTAGCATATGGAAGCTGAGACAGGTTAGCAAATATTCAAAGTGCCCTTTATCAGCGCATACTCCCGGTGGTACACAAATCTGAAACATTCAGCAGTTCTCATTTGGTATTGCTGTTTATGCTGACATCCATTCTCAGCAGTTCCTGATTTGTTGCAGAAATTCCTTACTTAATAATCCTTCTCACTTCCATCAAATATTCCAGTCAGTGTCACACACGGGAACATTTATCTTTTTTGCGTCTTGTTAATTAATTCTTAAGTACAGTCTATTTACATAACTATACAAAAGGTTAACTACATTCTGCTCCATCTTCAGGTACACCCCTATTATTTCAAGTTAGTTTTACGTCGTGCACTACCTCAAGTCAGGTTACTAAACTCAATCCTCCTACTGCTGGATTGTGGGCATGTCTGTCATAGAACATAGAAAAGTACAGAACAGAACAGATCCTTTGGCCCACGATATTGTGCCGAGGTTTAATCCTAATGTAAAATATAATAACTTAACCTACGCAGCCCTCAACTCACTGCTATCCACATGCATGTCCAGCAGTCGCTTAAATGTCCCTAATGACTTTCCCTTCCACCACCGCCGTTGGCAACACATTCCATGCATTCACAACTCTGTGTAAAGAACCTACCTCTGAAGTCTCCTCTATATCTTTCTCCTAATATCTTAGGACTATGAATCCTCGTACCAGTCAATCCTGCCCTGGGGAAAAGTCTCTGGCTATTCACTCTATCTATTCCTCTCATTATCTTGTACACCTCGATCAGATCTCCTCTCTTCCTCCTTCTCTCCAGAGGAAAAAGTCCGAACTTATTCGACCTTTCTTCATAAGGCAAGCCCTCCAGTCCAGGCAGCATCCTGGCAAACTTTCTTTGCACCCTCTCCAAAGCCTCTGTACCTTTCCTACAGTAGGGCGACCAGAACTGGACACAATATTCCAAGTGTGGTCTCACCTGGGATTCGTAGAGCTGCAGCAAAACCTCACGGCTCTTAAACTCAATCCCCCTGTTAATGAAAGCTAAATGCTTTCTTAACAACCTTATCCCCTTGGGTGGCAACTTTGAGGGATCTGTGCACTTGCACACCCAGATCCCTCTGTTCCTCTACACTGCCAAGAATCCTGTCTTTAATCCTATATTCAGCATTCGAGTTCGACCTTCCAAAATGCATCACTTTGCATTTATCCAGGCTGAACTCCATCTGCCATTTCTCAGCCCAGCTCTGCATCCTGTCTTTGTCACGCTGCAGCCTGCAATAGCCCTCGATACTATCAACGGCACCTCCAACCTTTGTGTCATCGGCAAATTTACTAACCCACCCCTCAACCTCCTCAAATATAGAGCCCTGTGGGACACCACTCAACACTGACCTCCAGGCAGAATACTTCCCATCTACAACCACTCTCTGCCTTCTGTCAGGCAACTAATTCTGAATCTAGATAGCCAAATCACCCTGTATCCCATACCTCGACTTTATGAATGAGCCTACCATGGGGAACCTTATCAAATGCCTTGCCAAAGTCATTATACACCACGTCCACTGCTCAGCCATTGTCAACCTGTCTTGTCACCTCCTCAAAGAACTCAATAAGATTGTTGAGGCATGACCTGCCAGCACCTGGCCCATATCCCTCCAAACCCCTCCTATTCATATATCCATCCAAATGCCTCTTCAATATTGCAATTGTACCAGCCTCCACAAGTTCCTCTGGTAGCTAATTCCAAACATGTACCACCCTGTGTGTGAAAAAGCTCCCCCGTAGGTCTCTCTTTTATATCTTTCCCCTCTCATCCTAAACCTATGCCCTTTTGTTCTGGACTCCCCGACCCCAGGGAAAAGACTTTGCCTCTTTACTTGATCCATACCCTTCAATTTTGTAAACCTCTATAAAGTCACCCCTCAGCCTCCGACGCTCCAGGGAAAACAGCCCCAGCCTGTTCAACCTCTCCCTATAGCTAAAATCCTCCAACCCTGGCAACATCCTTGTAAATCTTTTCTGAACCCTTTCAAGTTTCACAACATCTTTCTGATAGGAAGGAGACCAGAATTGCATGCAATATTCCAACAGTGGCCTAACCAATATCCTGTACAGCCGCAACATGACTTCCCAACTCCTGTACTCAATACTCTGACCAATAAAGGAAAGCATATCAAACACCTTCGTCACTATCCTATCTACCTGCAACTCCACTTTCAAGGAGCTATGAACCTGCACTCCAAGGTCTCTTTGTTCCCAGCACAGATCCTTGTGGCACTCCACTGGTCACAGGCCTCCAGTCTGAAAAGCCACCCTCCGCCACCACCCTCTTCTACCTTTGAGCCAGTTCTGTATCCAAATAGCTAGTTCTCCCTGTATTCTGTGAGATCTAACTTTGCTAATCAGTCTCCCATGGGGAACCTTGTCAAATTGAAGTCCATTTAGATCACATCTACCACTCTGCCCTCATCAATCCTCTGTTACTGCTTCAAAAAACTCAATCAAGTTTGTGTGACATGATTTCCCACGCACAAAGCCATATTGACTATCCCTAATCAGTCCTTGCCTTTCCAAATACATGTACATCCTGTCCCTCAGGATTCCCTCCAACAACTTGCCCACCACCGACGTCAGCTTCACTGGTCTATAGTTCCCTGGCTTGTCTTTACCGCCCTTCTTAAACAGTGGCACCACATTAGCGAACCTCCAGTCTTACAGCACCTCTCCTGTGACTATCGATGATACAAATATCTCAGCAAGAGGCCCAGCAATTATTTCTCTAGCTTCCCACAGAGTTCTCGGGTACACCTGATCAGGTCCTGGGGATTTATCCACCTTTACCAGTTTCAAGACATCCAGCACTTCCTCCTCTGTAATCTGGACATTTTGCAAGATGTCAGCATCTATTTTTCTACAGTCTATATCTTCCGTATCCTTTTCCACAGTAAATACTGATGCAAAATACTCATTTAGTATCTCCCCCACTTTCTGCGGCTCCACACAAAGGCCGCCTTGCTGATCTTTGAGGGGCCCTATTCTCTCCCTAGTTACCCTTTTGTCCTTAATATATTTGTAAAAACTTTTTGGATTCTCCTTAATTCTATTTGCCAAAGTTATCTCATGTCCCCTTTTTGCTCTCCTGATTTCCCTCTTAAGTATACTCCTACTTCCTCTATCCTCTTCTAAGAATTCACTCGATCTATCCTGTCTATACCTTACATATGCTTCCTTCGTTTGCATCCCAAATTTAGCAATTTCCGCAAACCTTGGCCCATTATAACACTCCAACTTTTGGAAATCAGTTTTGTACCTGGTGAACAGCGTGGTCCGAGCATGGATCCATTTCTCACTTTTTGCCAGTCCAAGAAACTGCTCGTCGCCTCGGCTCTCTATTTTGTATAATGTGGCTGCCTTTGGATCCATTTTGTCACACACGCTGACCTTTGCTATTAGTCTCTTCCACGGCAGGTTATCAAATGCTTTCTTGAAATCCATTGCGTTGTTCTTCTCAATCCTTCAGAAACTACTTTCGAGAATTCAATAAGTTTGGTTAAACATGACCTTTTAGAAATCCTATTTCTGTCTTTAGAAGTCTGCCTCTATAATCTTTTAGCAAAGATCCTTGTACCCTTCTTTCTACTGCTGTTAAATTAGCAGGCCTATTGAGCACTGGGTTAGCACCACCAGTAATAATAACATTTATGTACTGAGCTTATTTTTAAAATTCTATTTAAAATTTCATCTATTCTTGAATTGTTGATTGGCAAACCCTTAAGTTCAAATTGCATTCATTGACGAAATAGAACAAACTGCAAACCATGTCGGATTGATTAATTTCAGACCAATGCAGACATGAGACAGATAATCAAAAAAAGTACATTATTCTATAAGAAATAATGCTCCTAAATCATGGGTTTTACCATCACACTTGAATATCATAGAAACAAAGCAGCATTTACATTTGTCATAAAATTACCCAATAATTAGTTACAATTTTAAAATCGTCCAAAATAACTTTGAATTGTTTCATCGCAATTAATCTACGTAAGATTGTCACACTTCATTGTGGATCGCATTTGATCATCTGATAGCGTGTTCAGGGACCCTTCTAGAATGAACAATTCCTAAAATTGGGCAAAATGAAAAGAGAAAACGCCAGCCATTGCATCTGAAAAAAAAATTATAAATATCTCACAAGACAGTTACAGCTGTGGGAGGCCATTTGGCCATTCTTGATTTATTCATCCAAGAGCTGCTAATTATTCCTTCAGTTGCTGCTCAAATGGAGGTAGCCATGGGTGTCCTGGCACCTGAGTCACAGAATTATGATACAGGTACAGCAAGTTTTTAGGAAGGTCAAATGAGTATTGTCATTTATTGCCCAGGAATGGAATTTAAAAAGGGATGTGTTGCAACAGTTATACGAAGCATTGATGAGGCTGCCTCTCGACTAGTATGTAGTTATAGTCTCTTTATTCAAAAAAAGGGTGTAAATGCATTAGAAGCAGTAGAGAGAATGTTCACGCAGTTAATATCTGTCACAGAGAAGTTATCTTATGAAGAAGATGCTCATTGAAGGATGAGTCTAAGTGCCAGTTTAAGGCCTGGTGATCAGTAAGAGGATGCCTTGCTGGACAAATGAGAGTATTAAGTTCAAAATCGACTGCAGTTAGTGATCCATCCATCTTTCACAACTTCATAAATAGAGCTTTGCTCAGAGTTAGCTTGAAAATCAAAAAGAAAATGCTCAATGTTCTGGAAGTTAAATGAAAGAAAGAGATAACCTGGAGGGATATCACCTGCAACTTTTTTTTGGATGAGGACTATTTGAAAAGTTTAACACTTATTCTCTTGGGTTCAAGCATTCATTTACCATTCTTGGATTATTAAATCTGTATTTTCTTCCAGGACTACTTATTGGGAATTCAGCTGTGCTTGCAGTTACTGAATGCCCAGTCAACATAAATGGTGGTGCAGACATAAGCAATTAGTATGGCAATGGTCAGAAGATTTGCTTAAGTCTCAAGCATCAGCTCCATTCCTCTTCCTCTTTTAGTGTGTCTGGGCATCCATGTGGATGTCTGCACGTTCTCAGATCCACACTATGCTGGTTGTTTTTGTTACACTCGAAAAAACAGTTTTTCCAAGAATAAACCTGCAGTTACTTTGGATCTTGTGTGATGTGTTTACTGAAATATTTGGGCCTATGGCTAGTTTGAACCAATGTCCTCTTGCTTCATTTCCACAGTTAACAAAGCTTTGTTTACGATTCACTTCCTGTACATTGTGATATTTTTGCATATCTTAATATGGTTGCCTCTATGTTACTGATTTTATGCAATGACTCCATTTTTTGACATAATTTAATTTTCCCAATTGTCTTACCTCTGCGCCAATTCTAGGGTTTCAATATTCCTCGTTCTGGACCAGTGACTAACACAGTTCTAGGTTAAGAAATAGAAAGTTCCATTTGCCTTTCAGAAAGGATGTTAAACCGTGCTCACAGCTGCTCTACTGTGTGAATGTAAAAGATACTATGGGACTATTATAAGGACGACTGGGGAGCTCTCTGCAATAACTTATCCCTCAACCAACACTGCAAAATAATGATCTGATTTTCTATTGGGTAGGAGTTGTGTACAATTGGCTGCTGCGTTTCCAACGGTGACTGTACTTCAAAATTATTTCACTGATGGCAAAACGCTTTGGGATGTCAAATGGTCTTGAAAAGCACTATGTCAATACAAGTCTTTCTTCACTCTCTTGACTTCAGCATCTGTGGTATTTTGTGCTGCCTTTACATCAGCAGGGTTGCAGTGACCTCTGTTGCGAAATATTGGAATAGCAATGACTTGCAGTTTTGATATGTTTAGTTTTGTTTTAGATTACTTAGTGTGGAAACAGGCCCTTCGGCCCAACAAGTCCACATCGACCCGTCGAAGCGCACCCACCCAGACCCATTCCCCTACATTTACCCCTGCACCTAACACTACGGGCAATTTAGCATGGCCAATTCACCTAACCTGCGCATCTTTGGACTGTGGGAGGAAACCGGAGCACCCGGAGGAAACCCACGCAGACACGGGGAGAATGTGCAAACTCCACACAGTCAGTCGCCCGAGGCGGGAATTGAACCCAGGTCTCTGGCGCTGTGAAGCAGCAGTGCTAACCACTGTGCCACCCTCTATTTGGGATATGACATTTAAAACAAGTGGGAATCATACCAACTCATTAATGCTACTCATGAAACAGAAAACTCCAAGAAAGTGAGGCCAAGAGGAGAATGTTTTGCAGAAGAATGTTATTTCTATATGTGAAAAATTGGTTCATGGTAGGGCTAGTTATTAAGTAACATTTGGGGAGGCTCTTGTTTCAGTTCACACTTCATCTGACTGTCGTGGGGTGGACAGAAATGGGTTTAAAAGTACAGCATTAGAATAGCAGGGATTGATGCATTTCTGTATGCGTCAGAGACTTGTCCAATATACTGCACACACCTGAAATCCCTGCAATGCATTCGCAATCGACAGGAATGTCTTCTTGCGAGCCAACCTGCCCAGCAGCAAGGTACTAACCAAGAAAAAAGTTCTGTTGTACAGGACATCGCAAGTACGCCTGGCACCAGACTCCTAAAAAAAACTCTATTCAGCTCAACTCAGAACTTAATCACATCAAGAGACTCCCAAGAGGACAGCAGAAACTTCACCAGGGACAAATAGAGGTGAAGTCATGGTGTCAGAGCAGGGCACAAAAAAAAGTGACTCATCTACCCAAATACAGCAGAGTCTGCAGTTTAAACACTGGACTGCTAGCTGCCTCAGCTCCCAACAAGCCAAGTGAAAACAAGTCATCCTTGAACCCAAGGGCCTGTGTAAGAATATAGTAATTTAGCAGGAGTGGCACTGTGGCTCACTGGTTAGTACTGCTGCTTCACAGCGTTAGGAACTCAGGTTCAATTCCACCCTTGGGTGACTGCGTGGGGTTGCCCATTCTAAATTGCCTGTATGTACAGGTTAGGTGGATTAGCCATAGGAGATGCAGGTTGGGGGGAGGGGGGAGGTGGGTCTGGTGGGGATTCTCTTCCGAGGGTCAGTATAGACTCAATGGGCCAAATGGCCTGCTTCCACACTGTAGGGATTCTAATATTAGGCTCTAGAATCTGAAGAGGCCCTTTGTAAAACTGAAAATATACTACCTACAACAATCCCATTTTCCACACACTGTTATCAGTGCTCCAACGCAATTTCATGCCAACGTCACAACAACCACCTGATGAAGGAGTGGCACTCTGAAAGCTAGTGCTTCCAATTAAACCTGTTTGACTATAACCTGGTGTTGTGTGATTTTTAAACTTTGTACACCCCAGTCTCACACCAGCATCTCCAAATCAATCATCCCTTGGTTTGATCTGCTCTACCACCTCAATGCTGAAAAGCTCTTCACCCATTCCGAGCCACAATATTTTTTTATTCTTTCATGGGATGTAAACATTGCTGGCATTGTCAGCATTTGGATTCCCATTTCTAATTGCCTTTGAACCGAACAGCTTGTTAGGCCATTCCAGAGGACGGTTAAAAGTCAACCTCATTAGTGTGGGTCAGACCAGGTAAAAGGCAGTTTTTCTTGGCTATTGGAAGACATTCATGAACCAACAGGTGATTTTCTTAAAACAACAATGATTGTTGTCATGATCCATTTATTAAGACTAGCTTTATTTTCCAGCTTAGGTCCTGGAGCCCAAGTTGTGAAATGGACCAAGTGGACATTGTCTTAAATTCAATTTTTTTTTTTAAATTTACTTATTACATTCTCATCAAGGGCTGTGGTGCTGAACTTTCATTTCTTTATCTTTCTAATTTATTATTTTTATTTTGTAATTTGAAGGTCTGTAATATTGGACTTATTTATTATCTTCTTTTTTCTTAAGCATTTGTATTCAAGAATCTGTACCTTAGTACCCGAAGTGGCAACTTGTAAACTTTTCACTGTACTCATGTGAGTACATGTGACAATAAAGCTAATTCAATTCAATCGACTGACTTTAAAATGCACCAACTGCTATATTTAGATTTGAACCCATGTGCCCACAGTAATAGCCTAGGACTCTGGATTGCTAGTCCAGTGACATTACAACAGCTCATCCAAATCCCTCCAATTGCAGCAGAATTACCCCTGAGGGACACAATTATGGCTTCCTCCCAGTGGCCTTCCCTCTGGTTGTAGGTCACTCTTGTCTTGCAGGAAAACCAATGGATTCCTTCTATCAAGTCTGACAGAAGTTTTGTCACCACCTTTTTCTGAATCTCCTTCACACTATGCCTATCAATGTTAAGGCTGTTATGCCTAGCTGATTAATTAATTCCAGGAATGACCCCAGCAAGTTAGATTTTAACTCCAATTCACCATAAAGCAGATTATACTGCATTCATCTTGCTGTTAAACTACCGCCAAAAAGTCTGAAAATAAACCAAGAAAATTGACTACGTGGCACATTGTGCACAGGATACAATTAGAATGAGGAAATGTTTTTTCTCCATCACCCAAAGCATAGAAACCACAATAGATGTAGAAGGCAGAGTAGGTAGTAACAAATGGGTCATAGAAACATAAAAAATAGGAGTAGGCCATTCGGCCTTTCATGCCTACTCCGCCATTCAATATGATCATGACTGAACATCTGACTCTGTCCCCTGTTCAAGCTTTCTCTTTAAGCACTACATCTAACTCCTTCTCAAAAAAAAAATCTGATGTTTTGGTCTCAACCACTTCTTGTGGCACAGAATTACACAGGCTCATCATTCTAAGTTAAAGAAATTTCTCCTTATCTCAGTCCTAAAAGGTCTCCTCCACATCCTTAGACTGTGATCCTTGGTCCTGGATTCCCTGTCATCAGGAACATCCTTCTTTTATTTACCATTCTAAGCTCATTCTAAAGGTGGTAAGCTATAGCAAATGATTTGGAGGTGAAGAGCAACTGCAATATTTCCAAGTTTATGGATGCCACAAAAGTTGGTGAGAACGTGACTTGTGAGAAGCATGCAAAGAGGTTTCAATGGGATCTAGACAAGCTGAGTGAGCAAGGCCATGGCAGATGCAACGCAATGTGGCTACGTGTGAGATCAGCAGGTCAGAGGCTAGGAATACCGCAGCAAATTAACTCCCTCGTGACATCACAAAACCTAAGCACCATCTACAAGGCACAAGACAGGAGTCTGATGGAATACTCCCCACTTGCCTGGATGGGTGCAGCTCCAATAACACTCAAGCTTGGCACTATGCATAGCAAAGTAGCCCAATTGATTAACATTACGCCCACAAACATCCACTCCCTCCACCATCGACACTCAGTAGCAGCAGTGTACTATCTACAAGATGCACTGCAGAAATTTGCCAATGATCCTTAGACAGCATCTTCCAAACCCACAACCATTTTGATCTAGGACAGGGCAGCAGATATATGGCAACACCACTACTGTAAGTTCACCTCCAAGCCATTCATCATCCTAATTTGGAAATATATTACCATTATTTCAATGTCTCTGGAAGAAAATCTTGGAATTCCCTCTCTAAAGGAATTGTGGGTCTCCCTACAGCACATGGACTACAGCAGTGCAAGAAGGTAGCTCACAACCATATTCTCAAGAACCACCACCAGGGGCAGCAATAAACGCTGGCCAGCCAGTGATATCCAATTCCATGCAAACTAAAAAAGAAAATCCACTTTGGTAGGAGGGACAAAAGTGCAGAATATTTCTTAAAAGCAAGCAGTTGGAAAGAGTTGAAGTCCAGAGGGACCTAGGTGTCGCTGCACATCAATCACTGAAAGCAGACATGCAGAAGCAACAAGCAATTTGGAAGGCAAATAGCTTGTTCACCTTTATCGTAAGACTATTGGCGCTTACAAGCAATGATGACTTGCTTCAATTATACGGAAACTGGTGAAAGCACACCTGGAGTATTGTGTGGATTTTGCTGATGGAAGTATTAACTTGCCAGATAGGAACACAGTGGAGATCAACCCAACTGACTGCTGGGAAAGTGGCATCATTCTACAAAGAGACGCAGAGGTGACTGGGCCTATTAACTTAGGTGCTTACAAGAAAGAAATATAATCTCATTGAAACTTTAAAAATTCTTAAATGGATACAGAATGCAGAAATTAGATTACCCTTTGCTGTGGGAGGGAGAACTGATAGAACACAGTCTCATAATGAAAGACAAGCCATTTAGGATTGAAACAAGGAAGAACACTTTCATTCAGAGGGTGGCGAAACTTTGGAATTTTCTATCCCACTCATTAAGATCAAAACAGAGATTGTTAGATCTTTAGTGAGTAATTACATCAAGGGATAAGGGGACAATGCAGAGATGTGGCAATCATCAACCATGAAGTGGAATGATGGAACAAGACCAAGCAACTGAATGGCTTGATTCTATCTTTATATGGCGGGGAAAGAAACAAGAACTTGCAAATACCTGTAGGAGGATTTAAGTATGTATCTTACAGTCCCAATGTATGGTAGAGATTCTAAAAATACAGTGGTATAATATTCAAAAAAAAGGTCTCATCATACCCTTCTTATTTTTGCATCACCATCCTCTTCATTAAAGCATTGCAGAAACCACTTACCTCTTTTATACAACTTCAGTTTTCAGATTCAAGGGAGTACTTACCTAATATCAGCACTGTCAATTCCTCAATGGGTGACCATCTTTGTATGGCAAGTACTTTTGAACATTTACTCTTACACAAATGTTGAATATAGTTGAAAACATGTCCCCTCCCGAGATGTCACTTGCACATTTTGCACAGTAATAATGAACACCATTTAGTGATGACCGATTGGGGGCATTTAAAAAAATATTCAGTGACATATAGACATATACAGCTTAGCTTCAGCGAATGTAAACCAAACCTTGGATAAAAGCAAATTATTGCGGATGCTGGAATCTGAAACCAAAAGAGAAAATGCTGGAAAATCTCAAGAGCTGACTTTTCGAGTCTAACTGACCCTTTTGTCAAAGCTTAAAAAAAAGGGAGAAATAGGGAGGTATTTATACTGGGCTGAGAGAAGGTGAGTCATGGCTCCAGAAACAAAGGTAGCAATAACGAGGCGATAATGACAGTGCACAGAGAGATTACAGGGAGATTAGGAGCTACAGTTTTGCTTCTGGAGCCATGACTCGCCTTCTCTCAGCCTAGAATAAAAACCTCCCTATTTTAGCTTTGACAAAGGGTCAGTTAGACTCAAAACGTCAGCTCTTTTCTCTCCTTACAGATGCTGCCAGACCTGCTGAGATTTTCCAGCATTTTCTCTTTTGGTAAACCAAACCTTACTCCACTAAATTAATGATTACATAGATGTGTAAAAATATCGCGACAAAACGTGATGAACAAAATCAAAGAGATGAGAATCAAAACAATACAAATGACCTGATCGATACAGTTCACTGCTCTTTATTAACTTTTCAGTACTTTTCAAAATAAATATGTTTTATATGTTAAACATACAAGTGGACAGAACATTTAGGTGATGATGGGAAGCATGGTAATATTACAAAAGAAAAAAATGATGCCATTACTATGATCTGTGTAGCAATACTCAAACCATGAGAAAATAATTTGGTAGCATCCTTAGGTATTTACAGTTCCAACAGACCAGTTATCCACATGCTTATTTACAAAAGGCCGCACCATATTGCAAACTTTCAATCCATGTCACATTCTGGTTTAAAAACACACAGAAACATTTTTTAAAAAGCAGTGGAAGACAAACTTGCATTTATTAACTCTAGATTCCATTGTCAACACCTTGAGATTATTTCACCAAATGCATCAGTGCAACCTGGTTTTCCTAATATTTGTAGTTCACTACAATGTAAACTGTAATCAGTGCGCAATTACATCGGACTGCGACAGCTTGTTTTAAGTATGGTCCATTTTAAAAAGTGCTGACTTTGAAAATATTTCCCTTTCAAAAGATTAAGTTAATTGCACTTCCTTTACACTAAGCAATTCTCTCAAAAGCACTGCTGCCTGCACGTTTAGCTCTAGAGGACAGTTTTCACAACAGTAATGTGGGTAGGGAAGAGGTATGATTGCATGTTAATGTCAAAACTTTTAATGCCCACTGTTTCTACATTACATGTTTAGAGCAACAAAACATTGGCTGACCAGCACAGGGTGGAATCTTTTTTGTACAAAGACTCTGTACTTTCTGTTCATGATTTGACAGGCTATATTTTAATTTGCAATATAATTCATCATCAACATTTTCAACAAGATATTTGAAAATAGAAAATACCTGAAAAAAGTCACAACTGGCCAGTTTTCCCAATCCCTTGTACCTCTATCAAACCAGTTTTGTTTTTCAAAAAAAAGTTACAAGACTACTGAAATAAAACTTGGTTGCTTTAAGAAAAAACTTCATGCAACTTACTAAAGGCATTTTTAATATTTCTATCGCTGAGGGATCAGTGGTGTCATTCAGCTTAATAAATAACTAAGTTTAAAAACCATTCAGATTGAATGTACGGACCTTACGAAGGAATCAAAAAGCACAAAATATTTGAATGGACAGGTGATTACCTTCTAAATGTAACAAAATGAAACAGTTACCCAATAAACACAAAGCAAAACAAGACTGGACTTTCTGATCTACATTATCTCATTTAAAATAAATGGGCTACCATTCACAATGATCAGAAAATCTAAACTAGTCTCCCATGTCAAGGAAACATGACAGTACAAAAAAGTTACAGGGAACTAATAGCTGTTCAATGTTGGCTTCATGCAGCATATTTAAGTCTCCACTTACTCTAAATGTATATTTACTCTAAATGTATCAATTTACTCTAAGTGTACATGCATACAGTTGTCACAATTTCTGATCACAATTGTGCTGCATCACGTAACTGATTCTGCAAAGGGTTAGAAATTAAATTTTGCATGTGAAGAATCAGCTCTAACAATGTAGATTCTGGCACGAGGTGCAACTGAGGAAAATTCTCCCCCTTCTCACCAGATTGCATGTGTGGAAGCAACTTATTTTTGTTGCCTGGCCATGAACAACAATAGACAATTTACCAGCACACGTTAATGAATATATCAAATAAAATTTAAATGTACTTGATGTTTAACAAAAATGTTTCAGGCACAGATTCTTTCAACAGACTAATACAGATGGGTCCAAAGGTCTGCAATCAAACACCAAATGATCTAGTTTCTGCAAGCATTGTGAGCCTGTTGAGTACTTCAAATATCTTCTGTTCCAATTTCAGATTTCTGATATTTCTGAAGGATCTAGCTTAACTATTAAAATTGTTATAAAGAAAACAGCAGTGTGTAATTAGATTTCTACAATTCCATCATAATAGTTGATCTGACTGTAAATAACACCGTACTGATTACTGGATTATCGCCATCCTTAATATGAAAAAAAAAGGTTTTGGAATATTGCACAGCATCACCAAATAGCCTGACACTACTAACCCTTCCATACATTATAATGATAGCGGTTGTAATTTTACCTAAAGGGCCTTAAAAGGCTTTAGTATTGTAACACGCAACATTTCAGCTGCAATTTAATTAAACCTATCATGACCCATATTCAACAATGGTAGCAGTAAAGTTTCTTGCCATAAAGAAAAATTTGCCACACTGCATGACATTTAATCTTCACGCTGTCTGCACAGCCATCTTATGATAGTGTGGTTGAAGCAGTGTATATTTTCTATTTCTACTATTGGGATTTTCTTGATGGTAAGCTTTCTGAAGAGAAGAGAAAACAGTTCACATAAAGGATGAATTAACTTTCAAGATAAAACTAAAATTGGAAAAAAATTTTGTAGGATGAATATTTAATACCAACGCATTTAATAACAAGTTTCATCCAGTCATTTTCAATGTTATTAAGGCTATGAACACAATTCAGTTCACTTGGGAAGTCTCTGGTCAGCAGAGACTTGCATTCTATCAGCCTAACCCAAATTTAAATCCACATCCTAATCGTGAGAAGGCATGTAACCAATATATCACCAAACATCTTATGGGTGTCAATTTCTAAATATTTCAATGCCAATGTAAGAAACAATGTACAATAAGTAATGCACATCACTTAATACATCCAATTTTTAAAACAGTGCCTTTACAGATAGGCATTTTACCTTCTATGGATTTCACTTGCTAAAACAAAAATCACTTCACACAACACGAAGGAATCCAGATTTTTCTATGCTGACCAACTGAAAACATATGTTTTATACCCATTTCAATTTAAAGAACAATTAAATGTAAAGATCTGTACACATCGCTGAAAGAATTCAGGATGTAATAATAGGCGAACTTTAACTGAGCTACATAGTAGTTGCTCCCTAGTATTATTCATCCATTTTATTAAATATTATAAAACTGTCAAAAAACTGGAAACTCTTACTGTAATGAGAAATTTCATGCACTTCTACAGCAAAGTTTCTTGGATGAATTTGCATCTCTGGTACCAAAAATCAACAGGAAATCAAGGTACACATTAAATACCTTCGATAGTTAAAATCTATTAAAATACAAGCAGTGAGAATTCAAAATGTGTATAAATACTTAAGTTACTCTTTCGTGTTATACAGATATGAATCCCTTTAATACACATCAAACATGCAACTAGCTTAGTGCTGGCCCACATTCAAGATAAGGGGCTCCACACAGAAAACTACTTAGAGGAAACGTAAAGCCTGTATGTTTTTAATCATTTTTTCTTCAAGAAACAACTAAATCAGAGTTAAATATTTCAAGTATTGCTACACCATACTTATTCATCACAATTTCAGTCCTCTGCATCACGCACTCACCAAAAACCATCAGCAAAATCAAATGTTTGCTGATTTCCTTACTAACCAGGTTGAACAGATGCATTGCAATTGGTTGTAAAAATGCAATGCATAAACACAAATTTAAAAAGGAAAAAAGATTATTTGACACTATTTCATTCACATTTTAGAAATTAAGATTTCTGGCAGACCAATGAGAATTCTTGCAGATATATATTTTTATACATATAACATTTCTCCATGGTGTTTCCATCAATTCTATTCGAACATTTTTAAATGCACACAATCCATCTCACATTCAGTAACTGCGCGTAAGCATATGCAACTTGCTTGCGCATAGCCAGAAAGATTTTTAAAAGGGTGGTAAGAGATGGACAGCAAAGGTAAAACCAGTTAACAATAACTTTCTTCCTATAAACCAATAACAAAAAATAAAATAGCAGAAATGTAAAATTTGCATAAGAACAATTTCAGTAAACCACAAGTTGCTTTCTCTGCTGGAGAAACTTAACCGACTCTCAAGATGGAGCTGACCCCATTTCAAGTCAGAGTGTCTCAATGAAGGTAAACCCACACATAACCCTGACTGCAGCACTTCGTTACAACTGCAAACTCTATCTTTTCTGTAACAAATCAACTTTGGAGTGTATATTTTCTTTATATGTTTAAAAAATGAAATTGTCTATTGACAGCAGCAATTAAATACAATGATTACCCATAAAGCCTCTATTTTAAAAAATAAGTTCCTATTTCAGAAACTTTTTTATGTCAATGGGACTCTGACTCAATGAACATGCTCAGGAGAAATTCAAAATCCTGCCCTGTGTACGCAGCTTTACATTTATTTTGTTTAGGTCATCACCATTGATTGATGGCACAACGCTGCATAGTAATGGGGAAAAAGATGCAGCTTTAAGGATCGTCACTATGACCACACATAGAACGGTCAAATTATTTTCCACTATACACTTAA
Organism: Chiloscyllium plagiosum; assembly: GCF_004010195.1. NCBI lineage: Eukaryota > Metazoa > Chordata > Chondrichthyes > Orectolobiformes > Hemiscylliidae > Chiloscyllium > Chiloscyllium plagiosum. The sequence goes on from NC_057739.1 coordinate 40,156,010, forward strand.
TAGAAATTTTTTTTTATTTTAAACAGAACACACGCAGCTTTTGACAGGTTATGTTAAAAATTTCAGAACAGGAAAAGAAAGCTGTGTTTCATGAATGCTTGCTGAGAGAAAGTCCATTATGCAGAAATTAGCCAAGGGTGACACACAAAAGAATAAGTGTGCAAAAAATATATTAAATACTGCAATCCCAAAAGAAAATAAGGTCTGAGGTTTAACAGAATGTATACCCTTACAAGAGCATGCTGCTCATACTGTATTGGAAAATGAGAGGGAGAATGGAAGATTTTCAGAATGCATGATGCAATTAAAAAGCATTAAATTTTGATTGTGATCTCTCAGTGTGCCTTCATACAGCAATGTGCTCTGTTGTAATACTCTACTTCTACAACAATCTTCCTTACTGAACAATTAATACCCAATCATTACTGCAGAATACAGGCTTTGTCTAAAATGACAGTACTTATAAAATGCGCCGAATTTACATGTTTATTAAATCAAACTTTCAATTCTCAGCATCCACCATCATCTTGCCATCTTGTGTGGTTTGCGTAGATACTTCTGCATGATTGCTGTGCCAAAAGTACTATGGCTACTGTTAAAATCACTCATGATGCTATCTTAAAATGCACAGCTCACAATCCATCACTGTTAACGGCAAGAGTACAAGGAGAAAATTAAGGAGTATCTGGAATTGCGGGAAGTCAGCAATCACAGTTCCGTGGCAGTTATTAAATTGATTCAATTGCTGCACTCAGTTAAGCCAAAGTCAGACCAGAATTACCTTTGCCAATACAGGAAAAAGGTTGTTTTGATTTCAGATCAATACTGTAGTAAATGTAATGTTATAAAACCCATCATTCCAAGTATACCACAAGCCAAATTTAACTGCCGCATTACTAATTCTTCATGACGACACTATTCCACAGAGGAATAGGGGGGAAAAGAAAGATAATGCCAAAGAGGATTTTCACATCTACTGTCCACAAATACTTTTAAGAATCCACTGGTTAGGAAACTTGTCACATGCAAAGAAAAGACTGCTACAAGCCAGAGTAACCAGTGAAGAAAGTTAAGCCAGAGTTCAGTCACGCACTGCCAGATCCTGGCACCCAGAGATCAAACGTCTTTCAGAAAAATGGCCCATCAATTCACTCCACCCTTTGAAGAATACATCATATTTCATAGACAAATAAAAAAGTCTCCATTCTCTCATCTGTAACGGAATCTAACGGGATTTGAACTCTCCCAAAATGGAATTGCCACCAAATCAAATAGAAAAGTTGTGAATTTCACACAATCTACTACTTTGCAGGAGGAGGGCATCTGAGAACTTCAAACTTAATCAGCAAAAAAATTATTTCATTTTCCAGTTGACTGCTTCTTTGGCACTGCAGACCGCTTGGCTTGCCACAGGTGATTGTGAATTGTGATAGCGTCCACACTGACTGACATGGTTTTTGTAGGTATTAAGCTAAACAGCTTTCTGTCCGAGCTGTATTTGTAAAGCTTGTCGATCATCTTCTTATTAATGTTTTTTGGCCCTGTCCCAGTTAACTTCAGGATCTCTTCAGAGTCTGGGGAATAAGCATAAAGTGCTCGAAACTGGCAGCCCGCATCACGGAACAAGATGATGTAATGGTTAGCCTCGCATTTCTCAAGCTCCTGGGAAGATAAATCAAAATGGATTTCTCAAAACATTTAAATGGTAAATTTAACATTTTTATCAGTACAAAACAGTGCTGCCATTTCTTAGATTGGTCACATAACCATCTAAAATAGATGTAAAGTTGGTCACACCTCAAAGTGCAAGCTGTATCACTCAGCCAAAACCATTGGAAGTTTCATGCCTTTTTGAATACAGCTGTTCAGTTACTGGAATCAGAAGTTAATGCATCTGCAGATTGTTCAGCACACCATAAGATATAGGAGAATAATTAGGCATTTGGCTTATCAATCCTGCTTTCCCTTTTGATCATGGCTGATATGTTTCATAACCCCATTCTTCTGCCTTCTCCCCATAATTCTTAATCCCTTTACTAATCAAAAATGTATCTATCTCAGTTTTAAATACACTAAATGACTTGACCTCCACAGTCTTCCGTGGCAACCAATTCCAAATTAACCATGCTCTAGCTAAAGAAATTCCTCCTCATCTCAGTTCTCAGGTGTTGTCTCTTCAGTCGGAGGTTGTGCCTTCAAATCCTCGCCTCTCCTATTACTGGGAGAATCTTCTCCACATACACAATATCCACATAAACAAATTATGCATGAATTACAAAAGAACTAGAGGCTATGCTGAAGGGGGAAGGGGGGGTAGTAAGGTGATCTCAGAGTGCCTTTGTGCTGCTTGCAACAGTAATTCACTTCTATCCAAATTTCAACTGTCAGTCTTTTTGAACTGAAAATAACCTACATTGCTGTCCAGCAAAGGTGACAACTTGATCAAATGCCTCTACCAAAGATCCAATTGAGTACAGCTGCATGTGGAAGTCTCAGACTTTTCCTTGCTGCTAAGTAGCAGCAACTTCAATTCCATAGGACAATACAGTTAGGATCACACTTTCCCTGACACAATGCATTGGAGATTCAAGCCTCAAAACTAAAAACCAAAAGCACCTGACACACACAAGTATCAATTTATAAAATATTATCACTATTTCCGTTGTTCAGTCTTGTCCTCATTTTTCTTCCCAAAATTTAATACACGTCCAGACAAAGCTTTGATCTTGGGTGAAAAATAAGTGAAAATATGCAGTGAAAAGGTGCTGACTGGTTTGGAGAAATAGATGCATAATGATGTAAATGCATAATCATTTAAGAATATTTAGTTTTAGGAGTTTTAGAAACAATACAAGAGCAGAAAGATAATAATAAATCTGTACACAGCAATGGCAAGATCACTTGGGTGTTTCATTATAGAAAAGACATTAAGTTCAAAATACATAGCATTATCCAGATGATACCAGGAATTCTGAAGTGACTGGAGATACTAACATTCTTTCCAATGGAGAAGAAAAGGTTTAGATGACATTTACGTGAGATTTTTGATGTGGTGGATTCAGAAAGACCATTTGATATGGTTCGGCAGGGCAATGAAATTAATTTCGAATTATTTTGTTGGAAGTCCAGCAGAAATAAAGATCCAAAGGGGCCTTCACCTTGGCTGAAGCTTCTATTGACCCTCTACACTTTGACACAAAAATGAATTGATTTCAAAGACTGGTGGAGATTTATTCTTCAAGTTTAGTTCAGCCACATCCACATATATTATAGGCAATTTTTTTAAAAATCGGCAAATTTTAAATAAAATAGGCAATTTTGTCATCAAGAATATTGAATTAATGCCTATATTTTGTTGAACATTTTATGTTTCTGGAATAGACTGTAACATTTTTCAGCAAGAAAACCCTTACACACTTATTACATTTTGTGACTGTACTTGATATATTTTAGAAATATAAAATATGCAGTTTCTAAAGGTGAAAATTGGATAATGTAGGGTGGAAATTACTGAAATGATTTCTTTTCATATATAAATTGGTTTTGTGTTACTAACCTCAAGTATTGAGTTTTTCTGTGTCTCATTTACTTTCCCTGCAAGGCAGCAGTGAGAGATAGCATTATGGATTATTGATTTGTTTGACTTGGAGCTCGGTTCCTTGAATAGTTTTGGACCTGCAACATAGTCACAATGTTGATTACAATCAACTCAAAGCTTCAATCTTCATTTCTTAGGATGAATATTGAACAAGAATATTCTGCTATTTGTGACTCTACCTGTGTACTCAGCTACTGATGCAATTGATGAGGCTGTGGATGTGTTCTCCCAGTCTCGTTCTGTGTTTCTACTCTGATTTCTGCTCAACACCGAAAATGTTTCCATAGAATCTGTCCTGTATATCAAACAAAGCCACAACTTTAACACTGAACAGTAGGATTTGGTGTTCCCAAAGAGGTGGTGTTAAACTGATCAATTGACATGAAAAAAAACCTTTACTCAAAAATTATGTTCTAATGAATTAAAATACAAAACTCAAGATATCCAGTTAGCAACGTTTCTACCACAAATCATTTTAGCTTATGTTTCAACTTAACTTATTATCAAGACTAGACATGAACCAAGTTTAAATGTTGCTTTACAGTTGAGGATCTGTCAAAATGTCAATTTTAATTCTTGAATTTTTCATCTGAGCACTAAAATCAACACAACAATCTGAATTCAATCTGAATTTCTCAGAAACATTGCTAAACTCTCTGCAAATTTTAATTTCCCTATTCAACTCAATTAAATAATCACTATTCATTAGGCTGACAACCATGTTAAACAATGGTTATCATTTGAAAATAAAATGAATACAGAGGAACTTCGATTATCCAAAAGACATGGGTAGAGTATTTTGTGCGGTTAATCGAATGCCAGACAATATTGTTAATCCAAGAACAGGACCATGTGATCTTGCCGGATAATCTGATATTTGGATAATTGAATGCCGGATAATACAGGTTACTCTGTACTCAGATGTCTTTACTTGTCACCTCAGGGTATTTTGTAACATGCAGACAGTACAAACGATTTGGAAGTACTGGAGAAATTGCACAAAAGACTGAACTGCGTTACAAGAATTGAAAGGATGAAATCATGCCAAGCAACATTCCTTCGGAAAATAAAAGACAAAGAAATGATTTGATGGGGGTCTTTAATATTATGAACAGGTTTAACAGGACGAATGTGAAACAATTGTTGTTACCAGCCGAGTTCAGAACAAGGGGGTTTTAATAAAGGATAGCCACTTCATTAAGGAATTCAGAAACTATTTCCTTAGAAAAGAGGACAGTGAGAATGCAGAAGTTGCTGCTGCAGGGACTGTCTGAAGAAGATGGCATTTGCACATAGATAAGAAATAGCTCAACACATGACACAAAGGGATACAGAAATAGGGCAAGAGAGTTGATTAAAGTCAGAAGGCATATTTGAAGTAAGAACACAGACATGTACCTGTTGCCCAAATGGCCTGTTGGTGGGTTATAGTGTAAACAGTGATCTGAATAGGCTGGCATGGTGGCTCAGGAGTTAGCAGTGTTACCACACAGCACCAGGGACCCAGGTTCGATTCCAGCCTTGGATGACTGACTGTGTGGAGTTTGCACATTCTCCCTGTGTCTACATGGGTTTCTTCCGGGTGCTCTGGTTTCCTCTCAAAGATGTTAGGTGGATTGGCCATGCTAAAACTGACCCAAAAGTGTTTAGAGATGTGCAGGCTAGGTGGTTAACAACAATGGTAAAAGTGGGGTTGTGGGGATAGGGTGGAATGCTCTTTGGAGTTGCAGTCCAGATTCAATGGAGCAAATGATCTTCAAAGTTTGGGATCATTACACAAATCACTATAAATTCCAGTGGAAACATCACAGAAGCGCTTCACAGGAGGCTCCCAAGCACTGAGGATGTCACCTAGACAGGGGACGAAACGTCTGCAACACAAATTCCCAGCTCGGCGAACAGAACCAGAACAACGAGCAAATGATCTCTATCTGCAATGGAGGGATCCTATGATTCAATAAATAAGGAGTTTAATATTTTATTTGATGAAGTATTTCAGGCACTGATTTGGGAATGTAAAAGAATGCCCCTGAAATTAACATGGATATCTATCAGATTACGCTTACCTTTGTGAATAACCACCACTACCACTTCCACCACCAGAGTTCACACTTTCTGCCTCAGTAGTAGTAGCTGATGCGAGAGAGAGACTGGAACCAGACTGAGCACTGCTCAGATTATCAGCTAGATCAAAGAAAACAAAAACCAGAAACATCATACAACAGTTTTCTCTTCCAATTTCAATGAATTTTTCTTTGTTTTTAGGCAGCCTGTTGGAAGCTAAGATGGAACCAAACTGAGGGTACACTGTTCTGAAAAAGAGAATTCAAATCTTGCTATATTTTAAAATTTTGATCAGTATTTTTCTTCCCATTTTTTTAACCATATACATTCATTTTCAGTAAAGTAAAGCTGAACTGACATTACAAGGGAAAATTACCCTAATTGAGCTTTTTTCTTTTAAATTAATGATCTAAAATAAGAAGATGGAAGCTAATGTTTTAATCAGAGTTGGCTCTTCACCCCTTTAAAGATGGTTCCTTAATAGAATGGATGAACACATATTTCAAGTCTGTGCCTACAATATTTAAAACTGTTGTTTAAAGTGCAAAGGTTTCGTCCACTATCCAAATTCCACTGCCTTTGACAAAACTCGTATTATATGCCTTCACATAATTTTGCATTAGTCTACAAATTTGCCATTGCATTTTCTTTGTGCACACCAAAAAGTCTAATTTGAACACAACAAAATGTGATAAGTCTCTTAGGCGTGATGGACTTCATTTTTGGGTCTTAGAGAAAACGTGGCTAAATGAGATAAACGATAGTTTGTGTTAATTTTCCAAAATTCACTAGGTTCTAGGAAGGTTCGACTAGAAAGATAATGCCAACTACAACCCTCTATTCAATAAGGTAGGGAGGGAGTAAACAAGAGTCCATAGGCCAGTTAATTGGATATCTGTTGTTAGAATTATTGAGGTAGGTATAAGTGTGCACTTGGAAAAAATTGGGTAATAGGAGAGAGTCAGCATTGCTTTAAGAATGGTCACTTTATTGCTGGAACAGCACAGCAGGTCAGGCAGCATCCAGGGAACAGGAGATTCGACGTTTCGGGCACAGGCCCTTCTTCAGGCCTGAAGAAGGGACTGATTCCTGAAGAAGGGCCTGTGCCCGAAACGTCGAATCTCCTGTTCCCTGGATGCTGCCTGACCTGCTGTGCTGTTCCAGCAATAAAGTTTCAACTTTGATCTCCAGCATCTGCAGACCTCACTTTCTCCTTTAAGAATGGTCACCCAGTTTATCAATTTATTGGAATTCTTTGAAGCAGTGGTCTTCGATGTGAATATAAGAGAGCTTCTTGAGGTGCTGCACTTGAATTTCCTGAGGCATTTCCAGAACGTTATACAAACAAGGTGTGCAATGTAAAAGCTCATAATATGGGGGCAACACAGTAGAATGGACAGAAGATTAGCTGCCTGGCTGGAAACAGAGTATGCACAAATGGTTTATGTCCAACCAGCAGCAGATGATGTGTGGGGCCTCACAAGGGCTTGTGCCGGGCCATCAAATTTTTTACAATTTGTATCATGACTGACGATGGCTAAATTTGCAGATCACACAAAGAAAGGGAGGAAGTACACTGTGAAGGTCACATAGCAAGGATGTGTAGGTTGCTAATGGGCCAAAAACTGGTAGATGGACTTCATTAGTTTAGAATTAGGTTTTGCCGTTTTACCAGAGAGATGAGTTTATTCCCTCTGTGTGGAGGCAGAGTCAATTAATTTTTCTTAAGGCAGAGGTAGATAGATTATTGTTCAACAAGGAAATCAACGTTTAACAGGGATAGATAGGAATGTGGAATTCAGAACACAAGATGATCAGCCATGACCTTACTAACTGGCAGGAGAAAGTGAGGACTGCAGATGCTAGAGATCAGAGTCGAAAACTGTGTTGCTGGAAAAGCGCAGGAGGTCAGGCAACATCCAAGGAGCAGGAGAATCGACATTTCAGGCATAAGCCCTTCTTCAGGAATGAGGAGGGTGTGCCAAGCAGGCCAAGCTAAAAGGTAGGGAGGAGGGACTTGGGGGAGGGGTGTTGGGAATGCGATAGGTGGAAGGAGGTTAAGGTGAGGGTGATAGGCCGGAGAGGGAGTGGGGGCGGAGAGGTCGGGAAGAAGATTGCAGGTGAGAAGGCGGGGCTGAGTCCAAGAGTTGGGACTGAGATATGGTGGGGGGATGGGAAATGAGGAAGCCGGAGAAAGCTGCATTCATCCCTTGTGGTTGGAGGATTCCTAGGCAGAATATGAGGCGCTCTTCCTCCAGGCGTCATGTTGCCATGGTCTGGCGATGGAGGAGGCCAAGGACCTGCATGTCCTTGGCGGAGTGGGAGGGGGAGTTAAAGTGTTCCGCCATGGGGTGGTTGGGTTGGTTGGTGCGGGTGTCCCAGAGGTGTTCTCTGAAATGTTCCGCAAGTAGGCGGCCTGTCTCCCCAAAGTAGAGGAGGCCACATCGGGAGCAGCGGATGCAGTAAATGATGTGTGTGGAGGTGCAGGTGAATTTGTGACGGATATGGAAGGATCCCTTGGGGCCTTGGAGGGAAGTGAGGGGGGAGGTGTGGGCACAAGTTTTGCATTTCTTGCGATTGCAGGGGAAGGTGCCGGGAGTGGAGGTTGGGTTGGTGTGGGGTGTGGATCTGACGAGGGAGTCGCAGAGGGAGTGGTCTTTCCGGAACGCTGATAGGGGAGGGGAGGGAAATATATCCTTGGTGGTGGGGTCTCTTTGGAGGTGGTCCTCCAGGGAGCAGATGCAGCGGAGGCAAAGGAATTGGGAATATGGGATGGCGTTTTTACAGGGGGCAGGGTGGGAGGAGGTGTAATTTAGGTAACTGTGGGAGTCGGTCGGTTTATAGTAAATGTCAGTGTTGAGTCGGTCGCCCAAGATAGAAATGGAGAGGTCTAGGAAGGGGAGGGAGGAGTCTGAGACGGTCCAGGTAAATTTGAGGTCGGGGTGGAAGGTGTTAGTAAAGTGGATGAACTGTTCAACCTCCTCGTGGGTGCATGAGGTAGCGCCGATACAGTCATCGATGGAGCGGAGGAAAAGGTGGGGGGTGGTGCCAGTGTAGTGCAGGAGGACCAATTCCAATATCGAACAACCCAGATGGCCTCCTTCTTCAAAGACTGCAATTTCCCCTCACACGTGGTTGACGATGCTCTCCACCGCATCTCCTCCACTTTCCGCTCCTCCGCCCTTGAACTCCGCCCCTCCAATCGCCACCAGGACAGAACCCCACTGGTCCTCACCTACCACCCCACCAACCTCCAGATACATCGTATCATCCGTCGTCATTTCCACCACCTCCAAATGGACCCCACCACCAGGGATATATTTCCCTCCCTACCCATATCAGCGTTCCGAAAAGACCGCTCCCTCTGCGTCTCCCTCGTCAGGTCCACACCCCACACCAACCCAACCTCCACTCCCGGCACCTTTCCCTGCAACCGCAAGAAATGCAAAACTTGCGCCCACACCTCCCCCCTCACTTCCCTCCAAGGCCCCAAGGGATCCTTCCATATCCGTCACAAATTTACCTGCACCTCCACACATATCATTTACTGCATCCGCTGCACCCGATGTGGCCTCCTCTACATTGGAGAGACAGGCCGCCTATTTGCGGAACGTTTCAGAGAACACCTCTGGGACACCCGCACCAAGTAGCCCAACCGCCCCATGGTGGAACACTTTAACTCCCCCTCCCACTTCGCCAAGGACATGCAGGTCCTTGGCCTCCTCCATCGCCAGACCATGGCAACAGGACGCCTGGAGAAAGAGCGCCTCATCTTCCGCCTAGGAATCCTCCAACCACAAGGGATGAATGCAGAATTCTCCAACTTCCTCATTGCCCCTCCCTCCCCCCCCCATCTTATCTCAGTCCCAACCCTCGGACTCAGCCCCGCCTTCTTGACCTGCAATCTTCTTCCCGACCTCTCTGCCCTCACCCCCTCTCCGGCCTATCACCCTCACTTTAACCTCCTTCCACCTATCGCACTCCCAATGCCCCTCTCCCAAGTCCCTCCTCCCTACCTTTTATCTTAGCCTGCTTGGCACACCCTCCTCATTCCTGAAGAAGGGCTTATGCCCGAAACGTTGATTCTCCTGCTCCTTGGATGTTGCCTGACCTGCTGCGCTTTTCCAGCAACACATTTTTCTTACTAACTGGCAGACCAGGCTTGAAGAGCCAAATCTGAAAATGTGTTGCTGGAAAAGCGCAGCAGGTCAGGCAGCATCCAAGGAACAGGAGAATCGACGTTTCGGGCATAAGCCCTTCTTCAGGAATGAGGAAAGTGTGTCCAGCAGGCTAAGATAAAAGGTAGGGAGGAGGGACTTGGGGGAGGAGCATTGGAATTGCAGGATCCTGCTGGACACACTTTCCTCATTCCTGAAGAAGGGCTTATGCCCGAAACATCGATTCTCCTGTTCCTTGGATGCTGCCTGACCTGCTGCGCTTTTCCAGCAACACATTTTCAGCTCTGATCTCCAGCATCTGCAGTCCTCACTTTCTCCTTGAAGAGCCAAATGGCCTATATGATTTATATGCTCATAAAATTTTAAAAGAGAAAAAATGAACCCTTGCTATTAAATTAACATTGTTCTCCTCCTGAATAAACTATTCATGTGAAAAAACAAGTAATATACAAAATGAAGGAAAATAATTGATCCATTTTAGCAATACATTTACGGAAAACTAACATATCAGGAGCCATAGCGACAATCAGCTGAAACCAAGAAGATAGATGAAGGCAGAGCGGTAGACACTGCATACATGGACTTTAGCAAAGCCTTTAACAAGGTTCCACATGACAGGCTCATTAGTAGTCACAGAGGTTTACAGCTTGAAAACAGGCCAGTCGACCCAACTTGCCCATGCCGTGCAATGTTAGATCATATGGAGTCCCAGGAAAGCTAGCCCACTGGATATAAAAATGGTTTTCTGGTAGGAGACAGGAGGTGGTAGAGAGTTGTTCAGACTGGAAGCCTGTGACCAGCGGTGTGCCACAAGGATTGGTGCTGGGTCCACTGCTGTTTGTCATTTATACAAACAACATGGATGAGAATATTTGAGGTATGGTTAGTAAGTTTGTGGATGACATCAAAATTGGTAGTATAGTGGGCATTATCTCACTAAGAAGGTTATCTCAAGAGTACAATGGGTATATTGATCAACTGAGGCACCAGTGGGCTGAGGAATGGCAGATGGAGTTTAATTCAGATAAATGTAGTGTTGCATTTTGGTCAGACAAACCAAGGCAGGACTTATATAGTTAATGGTAGGGCCCTGGGGAGCATTGTCAAATAAACAGACCAAGGGGTGCAGTTACATACTTCTTGAAAGTGGCCTCACAGTTAGGTAGGGTGATGAAGGCGGCTTTTGGCATGCTTGTTTTCATCAGGTGAAAGACAGTACAGGAGTTGGGACATCATGTTACGGCTGCACAAAACGTTGGTGAGGCCACATTTGGAGTATTGCGTACAATTCTGGTCACTCTGTTGAAAGAAGGCTGTTACTAAACTGGAAAGGGTTTAAAAAATATTTATAAGGACATTATCGAGACTGGATAGTGAGAGTTATAAGGAGAGGTTGAATAGGCCAGGACTTTTTTCCCTGGGGTGTTAAGAGGTTGAGGAGTAACCTGATAGGGTTTCTCAAATCATGAGAGACATAGATAAGGTTAATATCCAAAGACTTTTCCCCAGGGTCGAGGAATCTAAAACTAGAGAGCATAAATTAAGGTGAGAGGGGAAAGATTTAAAAGGGAACAGAGGGGCATCTTTTTCACACGAAAGGTGGTGCATTAATGGAACGAGCTGCCAAAGGAAATAGAAGAAGCAGATACAATGACAAAATTTAAAGGAAATTTGGAAAAATACATGGAAAGGAAAGGTCGAGAGGGTCAAACACAGGCAAATGAGACTCAGTCAGTTTAGGAACCTTGGTCAGCATGGGTGAGTTGTGCCAAAGGGTCTGTTTCCATGCTTTATGACTCTTTGACTAAAAGAATCTAAGGATTCTTTCACCCACTTTTCCACCTAGAAGATAGGAACATTGGAGGAGGAGGCAACTATTTAGTCCAATGAGCCTCTACCATTCAACAGATCATGCCACATTGTTATCCCCAGATCCACTGATGTCACTAGCATTCAGAAATCTATCGATTTCAGTCTTGAACATGCTCAAATGATTGAACTTACACAGCCTTCAATACAGGCCCTGTTTCCTCAATCTGCTACCTTAAGAAATAAGGTGGCAAACCACTGCTATACTCCAGCGCAAGGTGACCAAAACTGTACAGAATACTCCAACTGCAGTTTCACCAAGGCTTCATTCATTTGGACCAAGTCAGCTTTACTTTTGTGATGAAGGCCAACATATATCTGCCTTTCAAACTGGTTGTTGCAACTGTAGGTTAGCTTTCTGTGACTCATCAACAAAAGGCACCCACTGCTTTTGGACATCAACACTCCCGAACCTGTCACCACTTAAAAAGTACGCAGTCTTTGCGTTTTTTCCTATCAAAAAAACTTCATACTTGTTCACATTATATTCTACCTACCATACCCTTGTCTATTCACTCAGCCTGCCCAAATCCCTTTGAAGTCTCCTTGTGTCTTCCTGAGAACTTCCAAAATTGAGAGGAACTGCACCATTAGCAAATGTGTAAATTTCTTTGGACTCCACCAAATAATTTTCTCGCAATTATGAACAACTTCAGCCCCAGCAGTGATCTTTTCATTACCCTACTAGTGACAGATTGCCATCCTAAAAATGGCCTGTTTATTCTTACGGTTTTCTGTTTGTTAAACCACTCTCAATTCATAACTGCATATTACTCCCAATGCTTTGTGTTCTCAAATTTGCTTACTAATGTCCTGTCAAAAGCCTTCTGAAAATCCAAATATACTACATTCACTTGTTCTCCTTTATTGATGGCACAAGTAACATCTTCAAAAAAACTCCCAAGAGATCTGTCAAACATGCCTGCCTCTTCAGAAATCCATGCTGACTCTACCCAATTATACAGTTTTTAAGTGTCTAGTTATCACATCCTTTATAATTGTTTCTAACATTTTCCCCAACCATACCAATGTTAAACTAACAGGCTTGAAGTGCTCCATTTTCTCTCTCCATCCCTTAAATAGTTTGGTCAAACCTGCTACTTTCCACCTTGAAGGAACTTTCCCAGGATGTGCAGAATTTGCATTCGAAGTCATTTGCATACAGTTTGCACCTATAATTTGTGTTTGCAGATTATCAAGGTAATTACTAATTAGTTGATTTGGATCCGCAATCATGGCAGTCTGTATTCACTTGACTAGGACAGCAGAGTTTAGACATCTATTATTGAAAATCCACACTTTGAAAGAATTGACAGGGAACCGCTGCCTGAGTTGGAAGATATTCTCTAATAGCAAAATAGGTACCTTAAACATGTGGTACCATTTCAATTTCTATAAAGAGGTATGTTAAAAAAGCGGTTGGTGGGGGTGGGTCGAATATGGATTTCAGCTACCATTTCAAAAACGCATGCACAATAATGAATGTGTTGACGTTTAGCTTTAAGGGTAACCTAAACAGTCATACTGATACTTTTAGAACTGAATTTTGCAATATATGATTATACTGGTCTCGTGCCAACTCAAAATGCAATGAGAACACAGCACAGCATGGGAATCTTATGAAAATAAGTTGTAATGCAATTGCAAGTCAGAGCAAAAACACATTGCAGAGTTACACTGCATTATTTTTAATCTCAATGTTCAACTATATCGACTTCACACTGATACAATAACAGTAGGCATTTACAACGTCTGAAAATCTGATATTTATAATATTTTGGGGACATAGTGGCTCAGTAGTTAGCACTGCTGCCTCACAGCACCAGGGACCGGAGTTCAATTCTAGCCTCAGGCTACTATCTGGGTGGAGTTTGCATGTTCTCCTCCTGTCTACATGGGTTTTCTCTGGGTGCTCCGGTTTCCTCCCACAGTCCAAATATGTGCAATTAGATGGAGTGTCCAGGGATGTGCAGGTTAGATGGGTTAGCCATGAGAAATACAGGGCTATAGGACAGGAGATGGGCCTGGATGGGATGCTGGAGGATCGGTGTGCTCCTGATGACCGAATGGCCTGCTTCCACACTGTAGGGATTCTATCATACAATTTCCTGCTTCATTTTGACTTACGGGTAGAAGGATATTGAGATGGGGGTTCGCTAGAAGATTCCTCCCGATGCACTGATTTTGGGCGCTGCTTCTTAACTTTAGGCCTGGGTTTAACAAGTCCTTGTTCCTCAAGAATTTGTTGTTGTTTACGCCGCAGATACTCCTGTTTGATCAACTCTCTCCGTGCTTTCTCCTCTTCTTTACGAATCCGGTCTTCTTCAGCTTTGCGCCTTTTAAAACAAAAATGACTTAGATGTTTTTAACAGGAGTGTATTGTGAAGATCACAAGTCAAATATACATTTGTAAAGACCCTGAATAGAAAATCACTTGATAATACATTTTGAAAAAACAACATTTTTAGCTTTTGTACTGAAAATAAATACCTAGGTTTTTAAGCAATTTAGGTGAGGCAATGCCCTGGGTATTATTGACATTAATCCCATGTGGTTGGAGGGTCCCAAGGCAGAAGTTGAGGGGTTCTTTCTTAGGTGTCAGGTGGCTAGAATTTAGTGGTGGAGGTGGCCCAGGACTTGTAGTCCTTGGCAGAGTGGGAGGGGGAGCTGAAGTGTTCGACCACAAGGCAGTGGGGTTGATTGGTGTATCTGTCCCAGACATGTTCTCTGAAATGTTCTGTAAGTTGGTGTCCTCTCTCTCCAATGCAGAGGGGACCACACTGAGAGTAACGGACGCAGTAGATGAAGTGTTTGGAGGAGCAGGAAAATCTCTGCCGGATATGGAAGGATCCTTTGGGGCCTTGGATGGACCACACAGGAAACTGATGAAATCGACATTGATCCTGTGTGGTCCATCCAAGGCCCCAAAGGATCCTTCCATTAATTATTCCAAACTCAGCACCGCCCTCTTGAAACATCCATCTTTCTTTTCACCTGTCTGCTCCACCTTCCACTCCGACCGATCACCATCACCCCCACCCCCCCCACCTTCATCTACCTATTGCATTCCCAGCTACCTTGCTCCCCAGCTCCATCCCTCTCCCTTTTACCTCTCAGCTCCCTTGGGTCCCCCACTCATTCTGATAAATTCCTTTATACACCCAAGTATAATTTCATCCCTTCACTACATCTCTATTCATGCCTCCTTTTGGTGGACTGGAAACTTCTGGGAGAAATGAAGTAGAGTGCAAAGGGAAAATTAACTCTACTATACTGAGCAGCCTTTGTGAAAAGGATGCCTCAATAATAATGACATAGCCAAGCTCTCTGATCAGATATGGCAAAAATACATTGCATAATTTAAAAGGAAGTTAAACAGCAATGAGGACAGGAGAAATTAGATCAAAATTAGATCAAAGGCTAGTTTAAAAGAAACTATGGTAAATCTGGGAGCAGAATAACCAATTACTTTAGAGCAGCACTATAAAACTTAAGCCGACTGCTTAGTTACTAAAGTTGAAGAAAACTCTGCAAATAAGAGTCAAACCAGGAAACAGGTGTTTATTGAAAGCAAGCAGTACATTTATCAGAATAGAAAGTGTTACATTCTCATAATTTCGATGGGCTTAACCCAAGTGAACTGTTTTATCAATAACTATTTCAAATGTTACGGTTCAACTTATATCACATGTTCTTTAACAGTTGTCTTCCCTTGCATCTTAATTATTGGCAAAAATAGGTTTCAATGCAGTAAAGATCACAAATCAGTAGTTTTTAACGGATTTTAACTTCCAGCTTATAGCACAGAACCACTGGGGTCGTATCTGATACTACGAGCAATATCTGTAGTTCTATTTAAAACTCAACGATGCCTCACCTTGCTTCATCGCGTTTCTGCTCTATTTCAGCATCCAGCTGCTGTCTTCGTAAGCGAGCTTCCTCTGCTTTGCGCTGCTGTTTTAAAAGGAATGCAGCCCGTTTCTTTGCCAACTCATCTTCCGCTTTCTGATCATCCTGCAGGGAGCAAAGAATGAACAACAGGGTAGGCACAATAGGCACAAGATGAAAACTATCAATCATAACTTTAGACTGGCACACAATTGCAAAAACTAATTTCAAATATCTTCTCGTACATTCTGAAATATATCCCATGGCTATCTTGCAATGACAGAACCATTTATCAAGCAACATGCTTTGTTATTCTACTCTGAAGTGGAATTGCCCCATTCTTTTAAAGTCATAAAATATAATTGCTGTAAATATCTCTCCTCAGAACACGGAGTTTAATTACTAATTGTTAAGGGACATTTGCAGATTGGAACATGCTTGTAAATTATCAGTGGCAAGTAAATAAAAAGCATGCAACAACAATAGTCGCGTCCTTTCTAAAACACCTTTGGCTATCTGGAAAATGAAAGGACTTAGTACTTCCATCGAAAATCCATTCAATTTTTGTAGGTCTCTGCTTACACTGAAGTAATAGAAAGGTATAGGGCTACTAGTGAATATTGTGTTGCCTAATTTTTGACACTACAGTAGTGTACTGTATATTACCTTGTAAATTGAGGAGATGCAGTTTCTCAACTCTCACCACTTGGTGGCATTTAAGCAGAAATACTTTTATTACACTTACTACACTTTCGCAGACGGCCAAACGTCTGAACTCAGAACACCACAAAGTCAAGATTAAATGGAGTTCTTCATATTCAACACACAAAAATGTCAGACATTTTGGCTTTCGGATAGTTAATCTTGCAATTTCTGGAAAATAAATGATGGTTTCTACCATCATTTAACTTTCAAACTGTTTTAAGCAGCACCTGGCTTTTACATCAGAGGTATACTGACCTATTTTTGGCTGACTGTAGCATGTTTGCACCAAACTACAAAATAAAACACTTTACAAATGGATTAAAGGTTCAATTTATCAGAAAATATCCCTCAAATGAAATGCAACCAAACAAAATTACAATACTGTTGTAACACTTAGTAAATCACTAGATTGTTATAGTTCAAAAGAGGACTATTCAGCCCATCATGCGTGCAATACCTCAGTGAATAAGCATTATGACTGAGTGTCATTCTCTTGCCTTGCCCCTGTAACCCTGAATATAGTTACTTCAGAAAAAATATCAGCAAATGCCCTGCCTTTACCACAATTACAGAGTGTGTTCTTTCACACAGCATAGTTGCTTTTGCTAATCATCTTATATCCCTGCTCTCTCATTTGCGATCCTTTAATGAGGTGAAACTGCTTTTCACTATGTACTCTGTTCAGTCCTTGCGATTTTGAAATCTTCTACCAAATCTCCTCTTAGCCTTCTTGGCGTAAGCTTGTTAGTTATTGGTTAGCACTGCTGTTTCACAGCACCAGGGACCCACGTTTGAATCCAGCCTTGGGTGACTGTCTAAAGTTTGCACATTCACCCTGTGTCTGAGTGGGTTTCCTCTGGGTGCCCTGGTTTCCTCCCACAATCCGAAGATGTGCAGGTTAGATGGATTGGTCATGCTAAAAATGGACCCTTAGGTGTTCAGACATGTGCAGGCATTAGCCATGGAAAATGCAGGGATAAGATAGGGGGGCGAGATGCTCTTTGGAGGGTTGGTGTGGACTTGATAGGCTAAATGGCCTGTTTCCACACTGTAGAGATTCTACCATCCAAAGAAACAGTCCCAACTTTATCAAAAAAAATTTGCAGTTGCTGGAAATCAAACAAAACAGAAACTGCTGGAAAAAAAAATCAGGTCTGGCAGCATTCACGGAGAGAAAACAGAGAACCGTTCTGAAGAAGGGTCACTGGACCCGGAACATTAACTAAATTTTAGCAATCTATCTTCATTATCCCTGGAACCGTTCTTGCAAAACCTCTTCTGAAATCTCTCCGATACAATTGCATTCGTTGTATGTGCAGAACCCAGAATTGTAACAATATTCCAGCTGAGGCTTAACTAGTGTATTGTACAGTTAAGCATAACCTCCTTGCTCCTGTACAACACATGTCTATTAATAAAGCCTAGGATACTGTGTGCTTTATTAACTGCTCAGAGCTGAAAATGTGTTGCTGGAAAAGCGCAGCAGGTCAGGCAGCATCCAGGGAACAGGAGAATCGACGTTTCGGGCATAAGCCCTTCTTCAGGAATTCCTGAAGAAGGGCTTATGCCCGAAACATCGATTCTCCTGTTCCCTGGATGCTGCCTGACCTGCTGCGCTTTTCCAGCAACACATTTTCAGCTCTGATCTCCAGCATCTGCAGTCCTCACTTTCTCCTCCTTATTAACTGCTCAGTCTACCTGCGCTGCCAGGTGTTGTGACTTTTGTGATGTATACACCCAGTTTTCTCTATTCTTGCACATCTTATTTTACACTACAGTTCCATGTTTTGTTTTCAACCAAAATTCATCACTGCATACCTTTCCACATTTAACTTTATCTATCAATTATTTGCCCAGTCACCTAATATTCCAATTTGTAGTTTCTCACTCCCCCCCTCACAATTTGTAATGCTTCCATGTTTGGTATCATCCACAAACTGGAAACTATCCCATGCACACCAAGGTCTAGATAATTAATAGACAACCAGGATGAGCAAGACTCACAAAATTGACCATCTGTGAACTCCACTATAAACCTTCCTATAACTTGAAAAATAGCCATTAACCATTACCCTTTGTTTCTTATCCCTCAGCAATCCTTGCTGCTACTGGCCTGTTTCTTCCACAAATAGTAACTTTTCTCACAAGACTGCTGTGTGCCACTGTATTAAATAATACATAAGTCCTTCAGCCCACTGAGACCGCGCCAGCTTTTCTGAAGGACAATCTGATTAGTTGTATGTACCAGGCACCCCATATTCCAGTATTTATTTTCCTTTAAGTATTTACCCAATTGCATTTTGGAAAGTAATACTGAATTAGTTTGCACAATGTAAGTGCATACCAAATCTTTGATCAGATTACATGAAAAAAGCATTTCCCCATTCACCTTTGGTGCTTTTGCCAAGATCTTAAATCTGTTCTCTCTGGCTATCAACCCTTCAGCCACAGGTAATAGTTTCTCTTCAATCACTATTGTAAACCTTGATTTAAACATATTTAGCAAATTTCCTCTCAGCCTTCTCCAAGAACAACCACAGCTACTGCAGTCCACCTGGACAACTACAATCCATTTTCCTGGAATCAGTTCAGCAAAAGTCCGCAAAGTCTTCACATCTTTTTTAAAGAGTGGTGCTGAAATTCTCTGAACTCATATTTAACGCTGATTAGCATAAGTGTCTGGCTTTACTACCCAGGACAGGATTAGCCCACGGGCATCAGGACCCACCATCAGTATCAATGGGAGTCAAAAGCCTGCACTCAGGAGAATGGTCATATATCTGGATCAGACAGTGGCCAGAAGGTTTCATCACCCAGTGAAGAATGAGTGGGCAGGCTCTCTCTCCAAGCTTGAGGAACGAATGGAAGAATATTCCAGCACTGCAAAAGCAGCTAACTGCCTTTCAAGGTGATAGAGAAAGTGTTCACGACAGAGGAACTTGCAAGAAGCTGTCTCAAGTGGTTTTACAGTTAAAATATTTAAAATGGATGAGACAAAAAGGCGCCATTAAGACAGAGGGATTCCCTTTCATCAAGAACATCTCTGAAATGACAGCCAGACTACTGCGACCACTAGGACTTATAACAGCACACAAACCAACAGCCACTCTCAGACAACAACTCACCAAAACGAAGGACCCAATACCCAGCATGAGCAAAACTAATGTAGTGTACAAAATCCCATGCAAGGACTGCACAAAACACTATATAGGACAAACAGGAAGACAGCTAACGATCTGCATCCACGAACATCAACTAGCCACGAAACGACACGACCAGCTATCCCTAGTAGCCACACACGCAGACGACAAGCAACATGAATTTGACTGGGACAACACTACCATTATAGGGCAAGCGAAACAAAGAACAGCCAGGCAATTCCTAGAAGCATGGCACTCATCCACAAACTCCATCAACAAACACATTGACCTGGACCCAATATACCGGCCACTACAGCAGACAGCTGAAACTGACAACTGGAAGCGACAGGGATAGGCCACTATAAATGCCGGAGGAATCACCACAGAAGCGCTTCACAGGAGGCTCCCAAGCACCGAGGATGTCACCTAGACAGGGGACGAAACGTTTGCAACAAAAACTTCCAGCTCGGCGAACAGAACCACAGCAGCCTAATTCATGGTGCAACACAGCTCCAAAAATGTCAATAAAAGCATATCCAAACTATGCAACAAACTTTCCAATTTCTAAAATGGACATCGTGTACTGTACTGTGCTGCCAATGCATTTTACACATCAAAATAGCATGAGCAAAATCGTGACACTAAATGAGCACACATATAGGAACAAAGTTTGTTGAACAGTAACTTGACAAAATGGAATGCTATTGAGAAGACATAATCCCGCGAATTTGTAGTTTTCTGATACTAACGGTGAACCATTAGCATCAGTACTTCATTTTATCAGATTCAGGTAGCATTGCATCAACAACTGTATCTGGTAACATACTCACTTATTTGCCAGCAGAACTCAATAACAAGTTCTACCAACTGCAATGAGCGAGTGCTCATAAATAAATGCTTCAGGTGCTACAAGCCAATGTAGGCAAGCATGTTATATGCCTTCTTGACCACCTTATCCACTTGCGTTGCCATTTTCAGGGAACGGTAGACTTGTATGCCTAGATGCCTCTTGTATGTTTATGCTACTAAGGCTTCTTAGTTGCAGGTGGTGTTACACTCATGTAGAAATACAAAGGCAGCAGATACTTAGGTGCGGTCATTGATTTGGATGATGCTGTCTACGGAGCCTTAGAGGATTTCTGAAGTGCATCTTGTAAATATACACACTGCTGCTACTGAGCATCACAGGTGGAGAGTGAGGATGTGGTACCAATCAAGCGAGCTGCTTTGTTCTGGATGGTATCAAGCTTCAAGTGTTGCTGGAATTGCACTCATTCTAGCAAGTGGAGAATATTCAATCACACTCTCCACTTGTGCCTTGCAAATGCGTGACAGGCTTTGGGGATTCAGGGGATAAATTATTTGCTGAAAGATTCCTTGCTCTGAAATATTAACATTTGTTCAGTATTTCCTTAAGAGTTCAAAGAATACTATGGATATTATTTTAAAGCGACTTTGAGGGTGATCAATAGAAAAGGACACTTCACGAAATTTCATTCAAATTCCTGAGGAACTCAAATAATAACAGGTGTTACACAGCCTAACAACTCCATGTCTGTAGCACAGAATTAAGTGGTCCTTGTGAGAATGAAATTAATTCCATGTACATGGTAATAAGTTTTTGCTTATAGTGTCTTATAATGGCTCTTGAAAGCATCCCAAAGGACTTTGTATGTATTTATTTCATAAAAGCAATTTCTTACATCAGTTGTCACTCAGGAAAATGTGACATTTAATATATGATAAAATTCACAAACAGCAAAGTAAAAAGTAACCAATTGATCTATTTTCATTGTTAGTTGGCAAAGGAATCCTGGTTGCAATATGGGAGAACTCAGTGCCCTTTTTCCAAAAAGTGCAACAGGACCTTCAGCACCTACTTAAATCAATGAAGTCAGAGCACTCAGGTGACAAGAAATCAGAAATAATTAACCACCATGTAGAAAAATACTTTCCTGAAAGACAAATGTTATCTTGTGAACAGTGTAAAATTATTAAAGTTTATTTTAAGTTCAAGTATGACTAACCTTGAAGAAAAAGCCTAATCCAGACTTCTGATCAGATTCACAGATCACATGACTGGTGGAAAGGCCTTGACTTTCAGATGTTTCGCCTTCTGTTGGTGCTTTCAGTTCAGAGATATCCACTTCAATGAGGTTTGCCTTGTTTTTGGTTTGTTCCTCAATAGGAATATTCTCCTTTCCTGATCTATCCGAAGAGATAAGTGATGGATATTCAGCTTTTTTGGGGGTGCTAATTACTGCCTCAGTGTTAATTTGTTCATAGAAATAATTATAACTGTCTTTTTGGGTTGTTGAAAGCACCAATGTCCGCTGGTTACCTTCATCACCTTCCTTTAGGCCATCAGCATCCTTTGTCCTTTCAGACATATGCTCTGTAGAAGTTCCTGTGCTAACACTACCATCAACAGTATTATCATCAATCTCAGACTTTAATGGTTTACTACCTGGAGACGGTCGTAGATGGGGTAGAGTTTCAACATTGTGTGTGGGTGTGATAATCCGAAAAGAGCCTTGCATTTTAGAATCCCGAGGCACTTTTAAGTCTGTTGGCCTTGCTGAACGAGGACTTTTCAATGGAGCGCTGCGTGGCTGTTTACGTATAGCTTGTGGTAGACTACCCCCTGTGGGTGATAGAGGTTCCACGACCTGTACAGCTTGCCTGAACTTTTGGTCCTGCAGATTGCGATTAACATTTGGTAGGGGTGTGATTGGTGCCTGGTCCTTAAGCTTCATCAAGAGTTCTTGCTGCTGCGAAAGCTTGTGCATCTCGAACTGAAGGTTGCTCAGCGTTTCGTTAAGTTTCTCAATAGACCGATTATATTCGTTCATATCAACATCTGCTATGCCTTCCTCAAAACCATTAGAATTCACTTTGTTCTTGTCAACATCTTGAGCAGCCTGTGAAGATTCCTTTAACCATCGCTGCCTAACTGCCGCAATGCTTTCTTGGATATCATTTTCTGTGATTTTCTCACGTAAATCTTTCGCCCCTCCTTCTTCCAGCTGTTTTAAGTAATCTTCTTTGGCTTCTTTGTTCACAAGATCTTCATCTGCTCTAGGTGACTGGCATACTAGAGCAACAGTTTCCTCATTACTTGGAAGCTCAGCTTCCTTTGCAAGGTATTCAGGCTTAAGTGGTTGAGGAATCCCTTCATTCTTCCCCTTTTTAACAATATGTAAGAAAGCAGCTTTGCCCAATTTTAGCCGCTGTCTGGCAGAGAGTGCTTCCATTTTCTTTTTCTGAGCTTCAATTGTTCTGCGTTTCTCCTCAAGCTGCATGTGAAGTTGCACAAGTTCGGAAGCCAGCATCTGAGCACTGTCTTTGGTCTGTCTATTGGGACTCTGTTCTCGTTTCTGCCTCCATGTCATCATGGGTAAAGGGCAACATTCTGACCCATCTGGAGTGGTCTTTTGAGAACTACTTGCACTAGATTTTGCCTCAGCACTGTTAAGTCTTTGTAGCTTACGCTCAGCAAAGTTGGTCATTCTAATACTGGTACTGGTCATGGACGTGCTGCTAGCTTGTGAAATTGTACTCAGACAAGGACTGGAACGACCACTGGCACCATCCTTGTCCTCATGTTCCTTCACCTTCATATCATGATGCAATTTTCTAGACTCCTCTTCTCCACTGTACCCACTTCTGACTTGTTGGACCTCCTCATCAGTAACTAGGTCTTGGTCAGCCTCTTCCATATCTAGCACTTCTGAATCAGAATCTTGCATATTCATAATCCATGTTGTGTCATGCGGTTTACTGTTTCCCACAGTGGTTTCATTATTTATTGACATACCATCCAACCCTTCTTCAAGATCACCAGTATGAAGGAAGAAGCCCCCAGATTCCCCCTGAGTTGCAGCTTCAACACTACTACTAGCTAAAGGCCTAAAATTACTTAAGGAAACTCCGGATTCTTCAAGATGTCGCCGTGTCTTTTCACTGGCTGAGTCAGACACTACAATAAAGTCAGAGCTGGTTATAGGAGTGAAAGTCCTGCTAATATCTGACTCCATATTGACATTTTCTGCTTTTTTGCGTGTTGAAGGCAACTGTCCATCTGTTATTCTCTTTGTTGAGGAAGGTCTGCATCTTCGCTCTCCACATTCTTCATACTTGTTAACAATGAGGAGATTTTCCTTGGCTGGTTTTAAGACTGCAGGCATTAAAGGTTCTAAAAAGAATCCACCAGATTGGTTTGCTACTTCAATGTCATTTTGCAGTCTTTTGGGAGACTTTGATGGCAAGGTTTGACTTGTGACTTTTGACGAAACACTTTGTAACTCAAGATCAGAATTGTTAAGCAGCTCTCCATCTGACTTAATTATTGCAATAAGTTCCTCATCATCCTCATCATCCATGTCAACATTCTTTAGCAAGCTTTTCCCATTGCTTTCTGCAGGTGGAGACAGTAGCTGAGACTGATGCTTTGGGGTTACATTGACTATATTGGATGCAAGACTGTCTTTGCTAATGGACCTGGCCAGGCTGATGCTATCTCCAGAGCCAGCATCTACATCACTGTCAGTTGCATAATGAAGGGCAAATGGTGTCGGCTGAGACAAGGGTCTGAAAAAAGAATGAACAGCTTTAGCCACAAGACCTGAACAATGTATACATTCATGTATTGTGAAAATGTATCTATTGATGGGACTGTTCGTAAACATATTCTGTAGATTTATTATATTGCGAATTAGAAGAAGAATACATGCTGTACCAGTTTAAATAAAGAGAGAAAAGTAAAATTAACTATACTGCGACTATAATAGATACCAACGAAATAGGTGAAAGATAATAACTAAAAGACTTATTCATTTATATAAAGTTATACTCACTACGGTAATGTATACAATTTCCCAACATTATATAAGTGGGAAATACTCAAGTTACGAAAAATGAGTGACAGTGGTAGTTCTGTTGCAAATAACTGCATCCTAAGAAACATGTTTCATCTTCATTCATTAATAAATAAATACTGAAGGCTGGTTTTGCTTAGAGCATGCTGCAGAGGGAGCCAGTGCACAGCAATAAAAGTCTGTTGCAAAATTGGATTTATAAGTTGCACCATTTGAAAATGTATATCATCATTCTGGAACTGATAATTGACAAATACCAATTGAAATTGAAGATAAATACATTCCAGGATTTGTTTTAGGCACACTGCCTGCATTATGGAAACAGTGAAATCTGCCTGTCTATAGTAATAATCATCATGTAATAGAGCTGCTGGGAATAATCTTTATTTGTCTTGTTTAACACCTGTGTGCTGGATACATGCAATGTCAGATCTCTCAAAATAAGGATTCTACCAATATACCGTGACTCCAACCCCAAGTGACTAGCTGTAGTTATTCAGAAACATTACTCTATTGACCCTAGCAAATCAACAAATTAATTCAGTATCGAGAAAAAGAAATTACACGGGACGGGGCAGTTAGCTTAGTTGGTTGGATGGCTGGCTTGCAATGCAAATTGATGCCAACAGTGTGGGTTCAATTTTCACAATGGTTGAGGTTACAATGAAGGACTCTCCTTCTCAACCACTCCCCTCACCCTAGGCATGATAACCCTCAGGTTAAATTCACCAGCAGTTGTTTCTCTCTCTCATGAGAGAATGGCCTATCGCTCAATAGGGCAATGGCAACATTACTTTTACCGCAGTGTGGGCTACTTCATCCATTCAGCAGAGTGATGAAATAGGGGCGACATGGTGGTTAGCACTGCTGCCTCACAGCACCAGGGCCCCAGGTTCGATTCAAACCTTGGGCGACTGTCTGTGTGGAGTTTGCACATTCTCCCAGTGTCTGCATGGGTTTCCTCCGGGTGCTCCGGTTTCCTCCCATAATCCAGAGATGTGCAAGTCAGGTGAATTGGCCATGCTAAATTGCCCATAATGTTAGGTGCATTAGTCAGAGGGAAGTGGGTCTGGGTGGGTTACTCTTCGGAGGGTCGGTGTGGACTGGTTAGGCCAAAGGGCCTGTTTCCACACTGTAGGAAATCTAATCTAATGCTAACTCAAGGCTCGAAAGCTAGAACTAGTAATTACCAGATGCCAAATTTAAAGAAAACAAGATTCAAACCTTGGTTAACCCACACCTTTTAACTGTAATTATTTGGCACGGATTCAGTTTATATTCAAAAGACTAATATTAAATCTTGAAAGTACCATTTATGTGTAGCTCAAGACAAGGCAAACATCATTAATAAAGTAAACAAATGAAAATAAAGCCTTCCTCTGTTTACCTTGGCTTCCTTTCTTGCCAGGCCAACACTGCACCTCTTGGCTGCCCATCAACTCGAGTTAGGGAATTTGAACGATGTCTAGTATCTAATCATTTAAAATAAAGAGAATGCTAGGTGCACATCAAACTCAGTTTAATTTGAAGATATTCAGATTTGGCTCCAAACATTTGCTGTTTATTATATCCACTGAATTTCTTTGATTAATTTAGCTTATACCCAAAATAAAGACCACACATTGAAAATATATTAAATATTGCAAAAATATACTCTCACATTATATTGGAGGAGAAAGTGAGGTCTGCAGATGCTGGAGATCAGAGCTGGAAATGTGTTGCTGGAAAAGCGCAGCAGGTCAGGCAGCATCCAGGGAACAGGAGAATCGACGTTTCGGGCATAAGCCCTTCTTCAGGAATGGGGAAAGTTTGTCCAGCAGGCTAAGATAAAAGGTAGGGAGGAAGGACTTGGGGGAGGGGCGTCGGAAATGTGATAGGTGGAAAGAGGTCAAGGTGAGGGTGAAAGGTCAGACTGGGGTGGGGGCGGAGAGGGCGGGAAGAAGATTGCA
>NC_057739.1:40184524-40240593 GCF_004010195.1 Chiloscyllium plagiosum
GGCTAGGAACTCTCCAACCACAAGGGATGAACTCGGATTTCACCAGTTTCCTCATTTCCCCTCCTCCCAGCCTGTCTCAGTCAAATCCATCAAATTCAGCACCGCCTTCCTAACCTGCAATCTTCTTCCCGCCCTCTCCGCCCCCACCCCAGTCTGATCTATCACCCTCACCTTGACCTCTTTCCACCTATCACATTTCCGACGCCCCTCCCCCAAGTCCCTCCTCCCTACCTTTTATCTTAGCCTGCTGGACAAACTTTCCCCATTCCTGAAGAAGGGCTTATGCCCGAAACGTCGATTCTCCTGTTCCCTGGATGCTGCCTGACCTGCTGCGCTTTTCCAGCAACACACTTCCATCTCACATCATATTGGCAATCTCAAAAGTTGGGCAGAGTCAGAAATAGAGCCAAAACACTGCAGAACATATTCTACTTGAAGTGGTGTCCTTCCTCATCTGTATGTAAAGATACTTGTGAGAGTGGGTCATGTCTTTTTGTGACGACTTGATGCTCTCCCCACAGTGCATTCAAATCCTTTCTATATTGTAGCATCCAGCACTGTGCACAATGCACCAGCTGAGGTCCAACAAGTGACTTACACAAGTTCAACATCACCTCCTTACTCTTGTACCCTATGCTCTTATTAAAAAAAGCAGGTTTTAATAATTGCTCTCTCTACCTGTCCTGTCACTTTCAGTATTCTGTATACATATACATCCACATTACTTCTGCTCCTGCACCTCCTGGAGAATCACACCCTCAACTTTATATTTCCTTACAATGTCTTTCTGACAAAAATGCATCAACTCACTCTTCCCTGCATTGAAACCCATCTGCCCACTCCACTAACTTGCCTGTACCCTGAGTTTCATATTCCTCCTCACAGTTTATAATTCTTCAAAGTTTTGTGTAATTTGCAAACTTTGAAATGGTCTTTTACATACTAAGATCTAGATCATTGATATATATCAGGAAAAGCAAGGGTCCCATACCAATCCCTGGGGCGCTCCACTACAAACCTTCCTCTAGTCCAAAATATATCCATCGACCATTCCTCTCTGTTTCCAATCACTCAGCCAATTCTGCACCCATGTTGCCAGTGACCTTTTTATTCCATCACCTAGAACTTCCCTCAAGTCTATTGTGTGGTCCTGTATTGAAATATCAATTCTGAAAGTCCATGTACACCACATCAAGAACATTACCCAGTTACCTCTACAAAAAAAACTCAAGAAAATTAGTTAAACACAATTTCCCCTTTAGAAATCCATGCTAACTCTTCAGAAACAGAAATTAGGATGATCATGGTTCTGGAAGTGCAACCCAGAGGTAATAGGAATGCAAGTGTAGGTATGGTGACAGTGGTTGGCAGGGGGAGGGGGTAAGAGCTCAAGGCAATGTGGGAAATGGGATGTTAAGCCACCTCAAAATCAGATTGTCAATAGATTGAAAACAGATTTCCTGCTGGACATGTTGGCCCTGATAGAGAATGGACAGGAAATGATAGCTGAGGAAATGTTGACTCCAGTCAAAGCACAGATAGGATTAGATTATGTAGAGAAATTACTACAGAATCAAAGATCTATTAAATCACATGGGTGTACCCAATTCTGTTGCATATTGTGACAATTAAGGAAGTAACAATGTTTAGGTTTTGGCTAGAGACGATACAAAATAGGTAAACATAGCTACATTATTAGCTAAGAATTTTTGCACAGGACTTTGGATACAAATTATCATCTATATACTCAGACATATGCTTTATTGCCAAAAATGATTTTATTGATGGGTAGGCGGACCAGGTACTCAAGAAGGGGTTTGATTCAGGGTCTGTGTAAGTTTCAATTGGAACGGAGATAAGGATATTAAAATCAGGATTGATGATTTTGGATTTTGGGGAGGAACAAAGAAACAGATGAGCAAAGGACACTATTCACTGCTTTTATTCAGCACGTGCATCTTATAGACAGATCACACTGCTGCTATTGAGGATTGACGGTGGAGAGTGTGGATCCTCGTGGATGTAGTTCCAATCAAGCAGGCTGCTTTGTCCTGGATGGTGTCAAGCTTAAGTGCTACTGGGGCTTCCCCAAGAAAGTGGGGAATATTCCATCGAACTCTTGACTTGTGCCTTGTAGACTGTGGACAGGCTTTGGGGAGTCAGGTGTAATTTACATGCCGCAGTATTCTTAGGTTCTAATCTGCTCTTGTAGCCACTGCATTTATGCAGTGAGTCCAGTTAAGTTTCTAATCAATGATAACACCATTGAATGTCAAGCGGTGATTAGATTATCTCTTATTGGTGATTATCACAGTCTAGTATTTGTGTGGCACCAATTTACTTGCCATCTGTCAGCCCAAGTGTGGTTATTGCCCAGATCTTGTTGCACTTGAAGGTGAACTGCTTCAGAATCGTAAATGGTGCTGAACATTGCTGATGATTGCACAAATATACCCACTTCTGACCTTACGATGGAGGGAAGGTAATTGATGAAGCAGCTGAAAATGATTGATCATTGGACACTACCCAGAGGAATTCCTACAGAGATGTCCTGTAGCTGAGATGACTGGCATCCAATAAACCACGACCATTTTTCTACGTGTCAGGTATGATTCTAACCACCAGAGAGTTTATCTCCTGATACCCATCGATTCCAGTTTTGCTACGGCTCCTTGATACCACACTTGGTTGAATACAGCATTGATGTCAAAGGCAGGCACTCTCACCTCCCCTCTGGAATTCAGCTCGTTTGTCCATGTTTGAACCAAAGGTGCAATGAGGTCAGGAGCTGAGTGTGTCTCTAGCGGAACCCAAACTGTGTGTCGTTGAACAAGTTATTGCTGAGCAGGTGCTGCTTGATAGCATTGTGATGACACCTTCCATCACATTACTGATGACTGACAGTACATTTGTGGGGCAGTAATTGGCCAGATTGGATTTGTCCTGCTTTTTATGTACAGGGCACAGTTGGGCAATTTTCCATATTGTCAGGTAGATGCCAGAGTTGTAACTTGTTATGAATGTGTAGAGGTGTACTGTACCTTTAAGAATTGAAAAACTAGCAAGGACTGACAAAGCACAGAGAGTCCTGAACAAGGTAACAATATAACACATGGTCAAAACAAACAGCAGCAGATGGGTTGCCATGAAGCAAAACAAATTCAAATTCAGCCAGTTTAAATTATGTCACAAGATACCAAAATCCAAACAAATTTGAATTTAGTATTTTGAGAATATTAGAACCAATGAAATTATCCAATATTTTGGGATATAAAACCGGACATTTTGAACAGTTAGAGGGAGAACTGCCAAATGTAGACTGCTAGCTGAAGAGCTCTCTGAAAGGTACCTGTCTGTGGGGAGTGTGCAGCAGGACATCAAAGCCAACCTGGAGAGAATCTACAGAGGAGAATCAGCAAAGCTGACTAGTTTTGAAATGAGATTTTTATTTTGTAAATCTTAATTGGGATTTTTTTTTTAAATTGGACTAGTATTGTAGAGTGGGAGGTAAAAGCTAGGGTTAAGAGAAAGGAGTTATAAATAGTTGTTGGTTTTAATTTTCTCTGTTGGACTTAAAGAATAAAGTTGTCAATTTTTACTTTAAGTAGCGACGTCAGGGATAATTATTTGCCTCTCGAATTTTAACAGATTACAGCACAGAGTAAATCTTTTCTGTGTGGCTGGTTTAAATTAGCAGAGGAGTTTACCCAGTGTCATAATAAACTGTCCTGGAACTATCTTTTGAAGCTTCCAATTGTACTGTGCTATGAATACAGAGATAGGAAGACTGATTTGATTCAGCTGTCTGTCTCCATGCCATTTCATTAATAATACAATGCAAGTGAATACCCTAGAAGTGAAATTATTCACTTTCACATTGAAAGAAACAGCTTCCACGACATGAAAATAGAATAATGATCAATTTAGATCTTTTTTTCAAAATTGTGGAAGGCACATTTTATACCTTCAACTATCTGTACACAATAGGAACAGTAGACAAGTCACAACAGACAATTAAAACAATTATAAAATTACTGGTGGATATTGCATAAATAATTAGCCTGACCACCATAGTTTCCAATTCAACTATTGGTAAAATCATTGACTTCTACTCCCCTACCTTTCTCAAACCGCCAAGAAAACTAGCATTTCTAAAATTTGTCTTTTTGTTTTCATTAGTAACATTCTTCAGCTTGAATACAGTGCAAATCATACCTGGGCTGTCTTCACTAGATAGGGGACATTTGTACTGCCTCTGTCTTAAAGGCAATAGCGGATGGGAAGGACTGAATGCAGGGCTTCCTTTACTAAAAATACACAAAAAGGAATGGATTTTTTTTAGAACCATTGTATTTTTTCCTTTTCAATACAAACATACATAGACAGGTTTGATCAAAGATGGAAAAAGACAGATCTTTAGTTCTTCAATTCATCTCAAAAATTATTGACATTTTTCATTTAAATGCTACAAATCAAACTTGAAAGCACAAGTCTAGAGATTATTAGCAGCACAAAAAGGTAGAAAAGACAGAATTACTGACCATATGAATGATAATACATAACACTGAACCCACGGTGGAAACCAAAGCAAATACAGGACATGCCAGGATGGCAAGGACAGACAGAGACAGACTTACACAAATTCTTCAGGATGCAGGCAATACCTGGTTCCAATTTCTGGGCTACTCTGTGAAACAGACGTTGGCAAATCACCTGGACCATTGGCTGGGCTGACCATAAAGCTCCGCTTTGTTGCATTGGAAATTGGAAGGGGTGGGCGAGAGCTCTTCTGTTGTAGGAGTGTTTTAGCTGAATTGAGGTGGCAGATATAATGTTAGTATACATAGAAACTTCTTCCCTCTGTATTTAGGCTTCCCTTAGTCTAAAAGTTTGTGATTACTTTGAAAGATTTTTATTATGATATTACAGAAATTGATTAGACATTTAAGTTGAAATAGCTTTACACAATTTCCAGTCGGAACAAGCAGTTAAAAGAAACCTCTAGCTTGGCCTAATACTGGCATCTGAGCTCATGAAAATGCCAATTTAAACTGCCATACAGAACCACATC
This sequence comes from Chiloscyllium plagiosum, assembly GCF_004010195.1. NCBI lineage: Eukaryota > Metazoa > Chordata > Chondrichthyes > Orectolobiformes > Hemiscylliidae > Chiloscyllium > Chiloscyllium plagiosum. Next base: position 40,189,596 of record NC_057739.1, read on the forward strand.
AGGGATAATTTACATTTAAAAACCAGAAGAGAAACTGGAATGCAGAAGGTTCAACCTTTTGAGAAACGTACCATCTTTGATTTCATGAACTTCCCGTGGTTGCACAAAGTCAGGCTTCACAACTTCAAACCACCAGAATAATTCAGCGATGAAAACCATAACGTTAGGCTGGAATAGAAAGAAAGGCATTCTCTATACACATCTGTTTTACCATATTTCATAAGGATGCAACTGAATTAACAGAAAGTGTCACCAATGCCAGAAGAAAATCCAAGAGGCAGAGTTCTCTGTCACAAATTGATCACTCCTGTCCCTCATATGACTGGGAACACAACAGAAGCTGTTGCAAGACTTTCAGGATAGAACAACTTTCTCGATTAGCAACTCCCGTTGGACTCAGTAACCATCCTCACCATCAATGATGAACTGTAAAATCAGGATACACTGCAGTAACTCGACTTCTACAGTCCAATCTGAGCACTGCATTTTCTACTACAGAGAATACTGCTGCTTCCAAAATCCCTTTCAAAGCACAAACCTTATTTGAGCATGTAATGCTACTTGCCTCCACCCCACCATTTTTTGGACAAAGATCTCATACATTCTTTTAGGACAATGATATCATAAAGACCACAATGGTTCAGACAGAAAATCCATTACAAGCCTTTCAGGGGAGCTAACAATATGCAATAAGAATGTAGATATTCCAGTACCTCCCTCATCCACAGCACACAAAAAAATACACAATTCCTCAGCAAGGGAATACCTGCTGCTAAAAAAAATGCCACCCTGCATGCATAGGTACAATTATGCTACTAAAATTATAAGGGAATTCTTATGTACATCTTACCTTCAGTACTAAAGGACTGTACAACATGTCTTCTAGTGACAGATAGAAACTTTTGTTCAGGTAATGATGCGAAAAATCTATGAGAAGTTGAATATTATACAAGCTGTCTGCAATTGAAGTCACTTCTTTCAAACAAATGTCTGCAAAAAAAAAGACAGAAACTCATTTAAACCAGTCGACTCAATGCTATAATAATCATGTATTTAACAGAGAACTTTTAATTCCTTTTAGATTGAGGTGTTGACTATAGTCATCAATATTCTATTAACTTAAAATAGCTGAAGAGTTATTAAAGGATAATAGACTCTTTCTGAGAATAGATGAACATCGCTGACTTTCTAAGGCTTTTTTTAAAACTAAAAGCACTGCATCCTACATGGCACATGGAATTCTCAGATTCTTGTCTATTTGGGACAGTTTTACATGTTTTTCTTCAATATTTGTTCTTTTACCCAAAAGTTATTTTTGTTGCATACTGACAAAGGTTTTCTGCAGTGACAACATATTTCTAATTAAAAGCTGAAAACTGGGGCACATGAAATTTAAGAGAAAGTCAATACTTGTAAAGAATTTTGCACATTGAAAAATTGGGAGCAAAGATGAATGAGATGATTTACTGATGAGAAAGCTTTAGTGAACTGAAACAGTTTTTACCCCACTTTTTTCACTTGCAGTAATTATGGAAAACTGGATCATGATCTTTCAAGTAAAGGGTCTTTATTGCACTTAGGGTTAAGATACTAAAGAAGAGCTCTGAATAACATGGCCTGTGAAATGTTTGGGGGACCTTTACTATCTTATTGGTTGGTTTAGTTTTACATTCTTTTTCAACTCAACATCCAAAACCAAAACTCAACTCCCTTAACTCAAGTTTTCATTGATTTCCATAAATATCTAGTCACTAAACGTTGCTCCATCATGGCACAGATTAAAATTGCAGGGTATGATCTTGTGGATATCAAATAGACAGGGCTACAAGGGAATCAGGGCTGGGAACTAAATATCCAAGCATGCAAGTCCTAAGGAAAGGACAGGCAGATGGGCAGAGGGGGAAGGGTTGCCTTTTTGGTAAGAAATGAAATTATAGTGTTAGAGTTGAAAGACTTGGAATCTCCGTGGATAGAGTTGAGGAATCACAAAGGGTAAAAGACCCTGATGGGAGTTACATACAGGCCTCCTAGCAGTAGTCAAGCTGTAGGGAAGAAAATAATAAAAGAGATATAGATAACCTTGAAGAAAAGTACTATTACAATAATCATGGGATACTTGAATATGCAGATGGATTGGGAAAATCAGACTGGTAGTGGGTCCCAAGAAAAGGAATCTATGGAATGTCTACAAGGTGACTTTCTGAAGCAGCTTGCAATACAGCCTACTAGGAAACAGGTAATTCTGAGTTTGGTGATGTATAAGGAGGCAGACATGATCAGGGATCTGAAGGTGAAGAACCCAAGGGGGCAGGGACTCTAATATGACAGAATTCACCCTGCAGTTTGAGGGGGGAAAGCTGGAATCAGATGTAGTAGTATTACAATTGAGTAAAGATAACTACAAAGACACGATTAGGGAGCTGGCCAGAGTTGATTGGAAGGTGGTGGAGTAGCAATAGACAGGAGCTTCTGCAGGTCGCAGTAATTCATCCCAACATACTAAAAGGAAATGAGGTGACCATGACTGACAAGGGAAGTCAGGGACAGCATAAAAGCAAATAAAAAGCATACAATATGGTGAAGATTAGTGTGATGCTAGAGGATTGGAAAACCTTTGAAAACCTGCAGAGGATAACTAAATCAAAGCAGTAAGAGGGAGAGAAGATGAAATATGAGGGTATGCTAGCTGGTAATGTCAAACAATAATGCAAGAATTTATTTAGATGTACAGAAAGATAGGATAGGCAAGAATGGACACTGGACTACTGGAAAATGAGGCTGCAGAAGTAGTAATGGGGAACTAACAAATAGTGGAGAAACTGAAGAGGTACCTTACATCAGTCTTCACAGGGAAAGTCACTGGTTGCATTATCAGAACTTCAAGAGTTTTAGGGGGATACAGGTGAGTGCAGTGCCCGACATTAAGGTGAAGGTGCTGGGGAAGCCGAAAGGTCTGAAGGCAGACAAATCAACCAGACCAGATGGACTACATCCCACAGCTCTGAAAGAGTTAGCTGAAGAAATGTGGAAGTATTGGTGGTGATTTTTCAGGAATCACTGGAGTCAGGGAGGGTCCCAGAAGACTTGAAAATGGCTAATGTAACACAAGTTCAATAGAATCCCTACAATGTGGAAGCAGCCATCTAACTCAATGATGCTCTGAAGAGCATCCACCCATACTCACAAACCCCTCCTACCCCCGCCCCCCGCCCACCACCACCACCACCACCACCACCTTATCCCTGTAACCCTGCATTTCCTATGACTGATTCAGCTAGCCTACACATTCCTGGACACTATGGGCAATTGAGCATCGCCAATCACCTAACCTGCACATCTTTGGAATGTGGGACGAAACCCACACAGACATGGAGAACGTGCAAACCCCACACAGACAGTCACCCAAGATTGGAAATGAACCTAGCGTCATGAGGCAGCAGTGCTAACCACTGAGCCACCTCGGTGTGAGCAAACTAGAATAGGAGAGCAAAGATAACAGACAATAGTCAATAGGTGCAGGAGTAGGCCATTCTGCCCTTTGAGCCTGCACCGCCATTCAATATGATCATGGCTGATCATCCTCAATCAGTATCCTGTTCCTGCCTTATCTCCATAAGCCTTGATTCCACTATCCTTGAGAGCTCTATCCAACTCTTTCTTAAATGAATCCAGAGACTGGGCCTCCACTGCCCTCTGGGGCAGAGCATTCCACATAGCCACCACTCTCTGGGTGAAGAGGTTTCTCCTCATCTCTGTTCTAAATGGTCTACCCCGTATTTTTAAGCTGTGTCCTCTGGTTTGGCACTCACCCATCAGAGGAATCATGTTTCCTGCCTCCAGAGTGTCCAATCCTTTAATAATCTTACATGTCTCAATCGTTCTTCTAAACTCAAGGGTATACAAGCCCAGTCGCTCCAGTCTTTCAGTGTAAGGTAGTCCCACCATTCCAGGAATTGACCTCGTGAACCTATGCTGCACTCCTCAATAGCCAAAATGTCTTTCCTCAAATTTGGAGACCAGACAATACTCCAGGTGTAGTCTCACCAGGGCCCTGTACAGCTGCAGAAGAACCTCTTTGCTTCTATACTCAATCCCTCTTGTTATGAAGGCCAGCATGCTATTAGCCTTCTTCACTACCTGCTGTACCTGCATGCTTACCTTCATTGACTGGTGTACAAGAACACCCCAATCTCTTTGTACTGCCCCTTTACCTAAATTGATTCCATTTCGGTAGTAATCTGCCTTCCGGTTCTTGCCACCAAAGTGGATAACCATACATTTATCCACATTAAACTGCATCTGCCATGCACCTGACCAGTCACCTAACCTGTCCAGGTCACCCTGTAATCTCCTAACATCCTCCTCACATTTCACCCTGCCACCCAGCTTAGTATCATCAGCAAATTTGCTAATGTTATTACTAATACCATCTTCTATATCATTAATATATATGGTAAAAAGCTGCGGTCCCAGCACTGATCCCTGCGGTACCCCACTGGTCACTGCCTGCCATTCCGAAATCACTACTCTCAGATATGCTGCTGAGGGCGTATGAGACTCTGGTCAGATCACATTTATAATATTGTTAGCAGTTTTGAGCCCCATATCCAAGGAAGTTGGAGGGGGCTCAGAAGAGGTACATAAGAATGATCCTAGGGATGAAGGACATGTCATATAAGGAGCAGTTCAGCTCTCAGAGTCTGTACTTGGAGTTTAGAAGGGTACGGAGGGATCTCATTGAACCTTATAGAATACTGACAGGTCTGGATAGTGTTGGACGTGGAGAAAACGTTTCCTCTAGTTGGAGAGACGATAGCCTGACAGCATAGCCTCAGTGTTAAGGGATAACCCTTTAGAAGTGAGATGAGAAGGAATTTCTTCTGCTAGAGGGTGGTGAAACTGTGGAATTCATTTCCGCAGAAGTTTGTGGAGGCCAAGTCACTGAGTGACTTTAAGACAGAGATAGATAGGAACCAAGGGTTATACAGAGATGGCAGGAGAATGGGGTTAAGAAACATATCAGCCATGGTCATATAGTGGAGCAAACCTGATGGGCCAAATGGCCTAATTCTGCTCCTACGTCTTATGATATTCCAAACTCTTACTGGCAATGTGACAATGAATGATTCTATATGTTGTCATTCACTCAATATATGTAACTTGCCCAGTTTTATACAATTTGTATTGACAATTAGTTCAAATTTAAGTGGTTTTCAATTAAGATTATTTCTAAGTACAAAGTATGAAAAACTAGTGACTGAATCATCAGGGGGAAGTCGTCAAATTATGGATGCATAAGTTATGTTTTTCTATTTTTAAATGTGTATATATTCAAATTGAATATTTCCTCAAGTAATCTTTCACCAACTTTGCCACATCACCAAACATCTAAAAACAAAATATCATGGACGCTGGAAATCAAAAAAAAAAGAGAAAATGCTGGAGCAACTCAGCAGGTCTGGCAGCATCTTTGGATAGGGGACCCAAGTTAATGTCATATTGAACTCAAAAAGCTAACTCAGTTCCTCTATCCACAGATGCTGCCAGACCTACTGAGTTTCTCCAGTATTCTGTCTTCATATTTCACTGTGTTTCACCGACTCGAAGACCAGCTAAAGCCAAGTTTCTTTTTTTAAGTTTGAAATGATACATGCTACATAAATAGATCTATTGGAACTAGTGGTTTTACACAAAATCAATTATGAGTCATAACCAGTGAGAGCTCAAACACCAACACACTCATTTGGCATAAATACCTAGCTCTCAGCTTACATTTTCTCATACATAAGAACAAAGAATAAAGAAGAAATTAAATGACAAAACGCTAGGGAATACTGAAATATTTTCACTTTAAGTTTTTAATATGTAAGCAAATACTGAAGACACAATTAGTGAAGTATATTCAGACAGAACAAACTGGAAGAGCAGTAAAGAGATAAGCCAAGAATACAGCATATTTCTAAACACCAGTACCTTCTAACTTCATGAGTTCTGGGCAGTAGTAATGAATGACTGCCAGAAGTGAACAGCCATCACATACATCCCTCATTAAATCTTCCATTAAAGGGAAAAATGGCAACTGCTTGTTCAAGGGGTGATCGCGTCGATAACGAACCTGACACAATAATAAAGATAAGTTTTTTAAAAAAATTGTAACCATTATCTAATGTTGTAGCAACTTAGGTGGCACTGTATACTATCACCTCTGCAAGCAATGTATTTATATCAAAAACAAAAAAAGTGTTATTTTCTATCCAAAATTTCCTTTCAGCAGCCCAAGCTTTCTTAGGATCAGTATTTGTTCAATAGACTGTGTATTTAATGTGATACTCAAGATATGTTAAGAGGCGATCTGGAAGAACATACTCAGAAGAATTTGAAATAATAGCAATAGAGTACAAAAATGTTGCAAAACAGCCCCTATAAAAATGGAGTTGATAACTAACCTTAATACAAGCTTACTTATACCTTTTTTCCATACCTTTGTACAAGTGTGGAGAAGCAAGTGATTTTACAGCACAGTTGATACTTGCACAATACCAGGAAAACAAAATGTTGATTGTTTGTTGCCAATATAATTAGTTTATAGCAAAATTGCCAATGTCTTATCCAGGAATGAAATACAAAAGTTAAAAAAAAAGCTTTAGTAAAATAATTCCATACCCAATCCTAATTCTATTCTAAAAAACACATTATTAAGCCATACACAAAGAACAAAAATGTTATAAATACAAATTATAAGTAATTATGGTATAACTCCAATAATGCTGGCATATGTCATTTTACTGATTTTAGTAGCAAGGGCGTGTCTACATTTGGTCAGTTAAGAATCTACTCCTCACTGTTTCCCACAAAATAAATCAAGCCGGTTTCTTTACACCATGTTTGGCAACATTTTTTGAATAGAAAGTACACACCCAGAATTTTTAGAAATTTTGTTTACCCTGAAATCACATTAGGTGGTGCAAAACTTAAGTGACAATGTGATTCACAATTTTAATAAATTGATATTTATATTGGTTAAATATGCCATAAGAAGACTTCTCTATGAAAACATGTTTTCCTTGAAATAAGGAAAACCTTTGAAAACCAGAGGATAACTAAAAAAGCAATACTGGGGGAGGAGATGAAATATAAGGGTAAGCTAGCCAGTAATGTAAAACAAGAAAATAAGAGTTTTCTTAAGATACATAGAAAGGTAGGTGGGGCAAGAATGGGTTTGGACTGCTGGAAAATGAGGCTGGAGAAATAGTAATGGGTAACAAAGAAAAGGCAGTTCAAGCTCTTTTGGTCAAGTTAACCTTATTTATTGCTAACCTGAAGCAACCAAATTTTCAAACATATTGAACAGTCTATACTCAAAATTTCCATTTTGAAAAGATTTTGAAAGCTTATATAAAGAATGCAAGCTAAGTGCCTGGGTAGTAGTCTTCTCTCAAAGTCAGTAAGGTATAAGAATGAAGTTTCACTTCAAGGTTTTGAGAACAGAGTTTAGTCTGACAGAGGACTATATTGTTTAAGGTATCAATTTTCAGATGAAAAATTTAAACAATGGCATATGTCAGATGAATGTTAATTGTTCAGACATAGAAAACTAATGAGTTCACCCAATATCCTGGTCAACATTCTCCCTTTATCCAGTGATTCAAAACTTCGCTCATTTATCATTTGTAGGATCGAGTTGAGCACAATCTTGTGTCTATTTAATGATATTTGCACTTCAAAAAAAATTATTTAATATGAAGTTCAGAATCAGAGTAAGCTATTTTGCTTTATGCTAGTTAAATCCGACAGTGTTTATGACACTTGTGCTTAAGAAAAGCACAAAAATAGTTTGCTATAGTTTGATACAAAGCTATTATAGTACAGTTACAACTTCAGTGACAAGATTTTCAAATGTCTGGAGCACGAAGGAGAATCCAAATATAAACTCAAATTAAAAATAACATTTATTCAGAAAAAAAAATGGTGCAGCATTGCTAACCACACTAGTGCTAGTAATGGAAACCACTGCATAAAATTCCAAGACAGAATACTGTCATCTCCTTAAAACAAAAGTTACAAACAATTTCATTGTTTCTTTCATGAAATTGTATTTAAGCAGCTTCATTAGTTAATTTATCTGGAAGGTATTCTTAACCTAGCCCACTTTAGTGCTACTGTTATGTCAAGAGCACATTTTAATTTATCTTTCCTAGATTAATAGAGCCATGGAGAGTTTACAGTGCTAATCTTCTTTGTATCCACACATTAACATGAAAACAGTTGATGGACAATGAAGCCCAAGCTTCCAAATAATTATGAGTTTGTAATTAAACAGTACTGATTATGAACGATCTAGGGTGGAGTCTGCTGTTGGTGTGACCATTAGCTTGTTAGAATGCTACAGAGTACGCAACCAAAACTACAAAAATCAATGCTAGGCAATTGAATTTGTCAAGCTCAGTAAACGGATTCAACAGATCATCTATTTTAACATTACTCATCAAGATAATTTTAGCAAAAATTAAATCATGGTTTCTGAAAAAACAAAGTTAATGTAGTATTTGTGCACTCAAATCTTTACAAAACACTTGACCAACGTGGAAGACAATCTAAAGATACATAAATTAACATATCTCTTATTTGCATATAATTTAACGCCTATTTTGCAACATCATGCAAGAGACAAAAATCCATTTAAAATATTAAAGTAAGAATTTAAATGCTTGTATCAATTGGGTTGCTGCTCTTGGCTGAAAGGCAATATTGTGATAATGGGGTGCCAATGAAAAATGCAAATATTTTAAACCTGTGATAAATCAATATTCCAAAACTGACACTAAAGCAACCAGATTGGTTTAAGGAACTTTGAATAAACATTTATACTTAGCACAAAGGAAATATAACTTCAAAACAACAGGATAATTCTAGTTCCATAGTAGTTTTTCAGAAATTGTATAAACTATGCATTAATTTTCAATAAAGCTCTCAGAAGTACTAGCTAGCCACATATTTTGAAAGCATTTTGCAGTAGATACTGCAGAATTTGCAAAATTGAGGATTTTAAAGTTGGTGCATCATTTAAAAATATGCACATTGCACTGTATAAAGAGATGAAGAAGCATACTATACCACCCGAGCATATTCCTCTGGCTCCAACATGCGGTGTGCTATGGCATGCATCAGATTATACTAGCACAAACAGAAGACAGGAAAGATGATGAAAGAAACAATGAAAGATACACAGACATGCAGAAAATTGTAAACTTTCAAAGGGGAATGTCAAAAGACTTCAAGCATACCCAAACTTTGTACAGTCTTTGTACAATAAAGGGATGGGGAGTTGCAATTTTGCAATGGAAAGGGTTAAGGGTGGAATGCAGAGAGTAACAGACTTTATGTTGGTCTTCAGATTGGGGGAACATGAGATCACTGTTTTGATGCTTTATATTCATTAAATAAATTTATCATTTTAGTATTTTGTGCAATAGTTATCATATCAACAGCTTTTTTGAAAAATTATGAAGTTAAACATAGCATCTCTGTACAAAGGTGACAACAGATGGCTTGTGTTCTTTTATGTTTTTACACTAACTACCAATGAAAACATCAGCAACTGTGGTGTATTTATATTTGGAAAATTATGAGGGTTTTGACAGGTCCCAAGAATTTTTCTGCAGAAGAAAACATACATCCATGTCCACAACTAAAGACAATGGAAAGGACACTGCTTTAAGAGGATTTAAGCACATGCACATCTCACAATGAAACAACCTGATGAGGAGCAAAAATATTCAATGTTTGAGAGCACCTAAGGCAAAAAGATCTACTGAATAATCCAATTGATTCACAATGCCCTAATTTCTAAACAAAATAGAAGATAGAATGTTACAACACAGTGCAGGACCTTCGGCCCTCAATGTTGCGCTGACCTGCTAAATTAATCTGATGCCCATCTAACCTATACCGTTCCATTATCATCCATACGTATGTCCAATGCCTGTTTAAATGCCTTTAATGTAGGCGAGCCTACTACTGTTGCAGGCAGGCCATTCCACACCCCTACTACTCTGAGTAAAGAAACTACCCCTAATATCTGTCCTAAATCTGTCACCCCTCAATTTAAAACTATGTCCCCTCACGTTAACTTTCACTATTCGAGGAAAAAGGCTCTCCCTGTCCACCCTATCTAACCCTCTTCTCTTAAATGTCTCAATTAAATCACCTCTCAACCACCTTCTTTCCAACAAAAACAGCCTCAGTTCCCCTAGCCTTTCCTCATAAGACCTTCTTTCCATACCAAGCAACATTCTAGTAAGTCTCCTCTGAACCCTTTGCAGTGACCAGAACTGTACCCGATACTCCAGGTGTGGCCTTACCGGTGTCCTGTATAGCTGAAGCATGACCTCATGGCTCTGAAACTCAATCCCCCTACCAATAAACACCAAAACACCATGTGCTTTCATATCAACCTGGGTGGCATCTTTCAGGGATTTATGCATCTCTCTGTTCATCTACACTACCAAGAATTTTACCATTAGCCCAGTACTCTGCATTCCTATTACTCCTTCCAAAGTGAACTACCTCTGCATTAAACTCTATTTGCGACTTCTCAGCCCAGCTCTGCATCTTATCTATGTCCCTCTGTACTCCACAATATCGTTCAGCACTATCCACAATCTGCTTCCTTAGGGTCATCTGCAAATTTACTAATCCATTCTTCTATGCCCACCTCCAGATCATTTAGAAAAATGACAAACAGCAGTGGCCCCAAAACAGATCCTTCAGCACACCACTGGTAACTGACCTCCAGGATGAACATTTCCCAACAACCACTTTTCTTTCAGCTAACCAATTTCTGAACCAAACCCCTAAATCACATCAAAACCCAAAACTCCTTATTTTGTGCAATAGCCTACCGTGTGGAACCTTATCAAATGCCTTACTGAAAACGTTCTCAGCTATCAAACTGAAACTGCACACATTGGATATAGTGCTTAAAATCAACACATAGAACATGGGTCCCTTGGTGTTTAAAAAATATACCAGAACATTCATTTCTTCAACAAATCGTTTCTATTTCTCAAGCAATTGTTTCAAAATCTCAACAGTGTTTTCTGATGTCCTAATACTTTCAGCAATAAACAACAAAGCATCTTCTGAACAATGAAACTAGTCTTTACAGTGTAACATGAGCCCATGCTTTGTATGTGGTAAATACTCATGATTAGTGAAAGAAAAACATATTGATAGTCTGGAGCTTGCAGGTGAAATAATAAAGCCAATAGCTCCAATAAGTCTTTGCTGCATTTAAGCTTTGTTTTAAATAATCAGATACTTCTACAATATTCACAAAGTTTTAATTCCTTAAAATGCGTTCTTTAGAAATAAACCTGATTAGAAAGACTGTTTGTAGATGCAAAAATTGTTATTTATTGCTGTTGTTAGTTCAGAAGAATGGAGAATGACTGAAGTACAAATAGAAGGTTAGTAGCTCACTTACGGGCACCAGCTTCCAATACCATTTTGAAGGAGACTGCCCAAAAAGCAGGGAAAGGAGTTAGAATTCAAGCATCAAAAGGACAAGGAGTAAAGCTTGGTTACAGCATTATAAAGACCAGAGATAAGCAAGTATAAAACACACTGTTCAGTTAAACCATTAACATTTTATGAAATTGTATTCTTTTTACATATAAGCCAAATGAAAGGCTGACAACCATCATGATCAGCAGGCTTTGTTTTTTTTTGCTCCAGTACATCTAAGTTGTAAGTGAACACTTTTGCTTTAATTAAGGACCATTGAGTAATGTTCAGAAGAACCAATCTGATCAGAGATCCCACAAAATGGGAACATGTGGCACCTTTGACAGTATTAAATATAGATTTAAAGCAACAGCTTTTAGTGACCAAATCAGAGTGACACACTAAAATAAAATCATCTGAAAAGTAGCAAGAGCAGATTTGAGTAAAATGCTAACTAAATCTCAATTATATTGCAGTATCAAAGACTGTTAAATCAAATTTTGAGCAGCATTCTTTGCCTAATCTGTCATTCTCCCTATCTGTGTAAAATTATTAATTCCTTGTGGGACTTATTTTAGATTTAAAGAATAGTTGAAGGCTTGGGCTTGTGAAGTTACACTAAATTGAAGACTATCCAGAGTTAACATGATTATAGTCATTCATGCCATATCTCTGTATAAGTATGCTCATTGTTATCCTTAGAAATGTAACAAAACAGCAATCGATGTCAAAGATTCTCACCATTTTTTTATACAATTGTCTCTAATTTCAATTGTTTAGTGCAGAGGCTATGCACTACTCCACACAGGCACAGGAATATTCAGAGGAAGAACTACATTCAATACTTCAAGAAAATTCTCAAAACCCGCATTCATAATATTTAGCATTTTTGAATGATTCCCACCCCATTCAATTCTTTAAATTAGTCAATTTCTTAAAGAATATTTACAGCCTCACCAATTGTCATGATGTTTCAAACAGTTATCCATTGAAAATGGTAAATAGTTCAATATTATTTGAAAAAGCAAAATTTCTCTTGATCTGGGGCACATTTCAGGCAAAAATGACAGGAAAAAGGACTATTGAGAAAACAAAAAAAAATTACAAATTACTGCAAAAGGTTAAATATGACCAAAAAGACATGACACTTTTCTTACAAATTAACATGTAAGATGCAGTAAATGCTGCTAAAACCTGATCTCACCCAGTGATGCTGCAAACTGGCCTACTCTTTCCAGCATTGTTGGAGAAGGTGAGATAATACAGAACAGACTGACTAAATATGGAAATAATGTTTCCCATGGCTGGATTGGTAGGGGAGACCTCCGAAACCAGAGGAAACGGTCTCAGATTAAAGGCAGGCCATTTAGGACTGAGGGGAGAATGGATTTCTTCTCTTAGAGCGCATCGAATCCTTGAAATTCCCTTCCCAAAGGCTAGAGGCTCAATTGTTGAATATGCTTAAAATCAAGATTGACAGTTTTCTACATACTAAAACATCAACTTATACAGCAATCGTCCAGAAAGAACAGACATAATCTCACTGTATGGCAGAGAGAGCATGAAGAATTGAATGGCCATGCATGTTCCTATTTCTCATGTTCTTATGTTTATGTCCTTGTGCATTATACCATATAATGTAACATAGTCTTTTTCCTTTTATAATGCTATTGACTGACTGTTTATCACCAGCATTTTGTTTTCTCTTTCAGATTTCAGTTTTATGTTTAAATCTTACCAGGTAGATCTAAAGCCTCATCAGCCTGGAACAATACAAGTATTATGCCAACCAAGATATATTCCCCATATTAATTCATAATCCCATTTAGATTGCAAGTAAATGTGGCAATAGTTTTTTTTTCATCAGATGATCAAAAATAGGTTTAAGCAAATCAGGGTAACCAGCTTTCCAGCATGCATATTAATGTGAACATATAGGCAGTCCGCCTCATATTGTGATCATTCAAATCTTCCATCATGTGTGCAAACAATACAGAGAATGAGTAGCTACTCAAAATTAAAGCCTGCTGACCAGACAGTCATCTTAAATCCTTAGAGGCGAGTCTTCAACACACACATTTGAGTTTATCCCTGCAGCTAATTTACACTGAGCAATGAACTAAAGCTCCGACATTGAATTCAATACCAAATTAAGTAGTATGACACTACTTGCAATCCAGTTTAACTATGATGCTAAGATAAAATATATCTTAAAATAGCGATTTTGGAGAAGATTTGTAGCTCAGATTGTCTTTGTTTAGCCTGTCCCAGGATAGATGTATTGTCCCAGTTGAACTGGTGTCCCTCTTCATCTGTGCGTATGGATAGTTGGTCATGCCTTTTGGTGGTTAGTTGGTGCTCATGTATCCTGGTGGCTAGTTTCCTGCCAGTCTGTCCAATGTAATGTTTGTTGCTGTCCTTGCAGGGTATTTTGTATATGACATTCGTTCTGCTGGTTGTTGGTACAGGTACAGTACATCCATCCTGGGTCAGGCTAAAGAAAGACACACACGGGAATTCCTGGAGGCCTGGCAATCAAACCAGAACTCCATTAACAAACTTATTGATTTGGACTCCATTTACCAACGTCTCAGAAAAAGAACTGGAAGTGATATCACCCACCTTAACAGACCAAGACACATAAATAGCAAGCGGGACAGAGCCACCAGTGCTTCATCGGAGGCTCACTGATGATTTAACCTAGCATGGTGACAAAACATCTGTAAAACATATCTACCAGCTCAGCAAGCAAACTTACAACCACATCTTAAAATAAGTTGCTTTGAAGAAAAGGAATGAAAAAGCCATTTGTTAGGTCTTCAAATGTGTCTTGAAAACCCAAAAGAGAATAAAATAAGTATTTTTTAAGTTAAGCACAGAAACATGACCATATTCCCAGCAGTTCCTTTTGCATATCTAAGATTGCACTGAACATATGACACAGAAACAGGCCATTTGGCCACACAGCCTATGCCAACTTTTTGCACACACTTGAGCCTTCACTCAACTTTTCTAACTGAAACATACCTTTGCAATCATCTATTTCCTGTTCTTTCAGCTGCTTGTCTAGCCTCTCCTTAAATACATCTATATCATTTGCTTCAGACGTTCCCTGTTTCAGCAAGCTCCACATTTTCACCTTTCAACGAGTAAAGAAATTTCTTCGAATTGCCTACTGGTTTTTTTGAAGACTATCTTATATTGATGCCTCTAGTTTAGCTCTTCCCCACAAAAAATAATACTACCTACATGTAAACTCCATCAAAACCTTTCTTAATTTTAAAGACGTCTATGAGGTCACCTCTCAGTTTCTTTTCTCAAGAGACCCAGGCTCGTCTATCCATTCCTGTTATATCCATGCACTTCTGGTATCAGCTATGTAAACCTTCTCTACACACCTCTCCAGTGCCGAAATAATGCCTGGAATCAAAATTAGATATGGGAAGCTGCTTAGATCGATACAAACCTGACTGCCTCTGTCATGATTTTGAATAATGCCTTTTGTTATAATAGATCTCCCATGTAAATATTCAGATCAGCAATTCTACATAATCAGTCATGATACAGTTTTGAGCCTTGTGACACTAGGTGGCATTTTAGCACCCTTAGCTTGTTACCGAGCTTCCCAGACTTCACCTGCTGCTATTCTTAATCTTTCTTCATGCACTTAGAGCAACTTACAGACAACTTTCTATTTCTGCTTCAAATAACTCAGGGCTCTCTTCCACTCAAGGTATTACTCCACATTTTAAAAAAAAAATTATTCATATGACATGGATATCACTGGCTAGACAGCATTCATTGCCTTTCACTAGTTGCCCTTGAGAAGTTCACCATGACCTGCCTTCTTAAACTACTGTAGTCCACATGTTTTGAGTTGACCCACAGTGCTGTTCGGGAGGGAATTCCAGGATTTTGACCAGTGAGTGAAGGAATGGCTATATGTTATATCTTTCCAAGTCAGGATGGTGAATGGCTTGGAGAGGAACTTGCAGGTGGTAGTGTTCTCAGATTTCTTCATTCCACTGCCTCAAGTTCAGTCCATTCTACTACTTTAGCCTGTCATTTACATCTTGCTGAACTGCTTTTTGTCCCCAAATCTTCCTCTAAAACTTGCTAATCTGTTTATTCCACTGTCATAAATGTTGCTGCTTTTACTTAATTGGCTCCATTGTTGTCTCCAAATTGTCCTCCTGCTGTGATCTTCCACCCAATTGGTACATACAGGATCTCAACAGCAGGCTACCCTTTTAAATTTTATAGTTTCCTCCCTTTGCCTGCTCCAGTAAGTCTGGTCTTTTCTAATTTAATGTTACTGATGGTTGTTGTAAAAGCTTAGGGATACAGAAGCTTGTTTCTTTGTAACCGCTAAACATTAACGTTAATTGCTTCAACAGTTTCTGGTCTCGCCCCATGCCACTCTATTGCATTGTTAAACAGCAAGAGGTCAAACACCACCAAAAAAGTAAAACTGCACAAAATATTCCCTGATCACTTTAAAAATTTCTGCAGCTATTTTTGCACAATACTTTCACTCCAATGAAGAACCATAAGTCTCAATTGTCCTTGAATCTCTTCCAAACTGTATGGTTATGGGTGTACCTAGTCATAGAGGGTGCAATCATCCAGTCCCAAATGAAATTAATAATAGCAAATCAGTTGGCAAAATATGGTGAGAACAGAAACAAGATTCTGGGTAAACAAAAGAGAAAAGCTCACTTTTCCATTCAAGGTTTTAATGGAAAGATGAGAATCTCTCTAATAAGTGACAAGGGTATTTGCATGCATTAAAATCACATTATCTAAATTTATTTCACTTTTATGGAGTTTGCTATTTTCTCAGGCGGTGGGGAGAAGTTAGATGTTGACAGTTCCCAACATGAATGTCTGGGCAGGTACCTGGCATTAGCAACTTGCCAGCACTTTGTCAGATATCCATCTTGGCCAACATTTCTCAGCACTCCAGGGAACACTCTACGGGAAGCCTCCACCTACAATCTTCATCAAATGAAGGGGGACATTGACATACGTACAGCTACATCAGTGCACATTTGGGGCCAACATAACACACTGCATTTTAGAACTCACCAACACCTTACATTACTACTGCAAGACTGCTTTTCTGACAACGACCCACTTCAAGCATAGGAGCAGGATATTTCACAGTGCTCTTCACTAGGTCTCTTAGCACTCACTTGTTTTGAGCCTGTTTGAATACATCCAAGCATGTCTGTCTTCCTTTACCTTTCAACACTGACAGATAGCCAGGCTGTTTGTCATATTTGGCAACAATTAATAGTGATGGGGAACTATGGTCGGTCAGAAAGCTGGTGGCTCCATCAGTAAGGAAAAGTGGTGAGGTATCTTGAGTGATACAAATAGGAACTGCAGAGGGCAGGAAGTGTGCTGAGTTCATATGAATCAGAGGTCTCAACCCCACAGGCGATCAGTGAGCCATCGTACATTAAAATATTTAAACGAACAAACACTTTTGAAAAATGATCTGTATCAAACACATTGATCTATTCATTGTAGAAATTGTGACAAAGGCAGGACATGCATTGACCAATGCAGTGCCAAAATAGAAGAAAAAGACCAGAAGAAAAGACCATAGGAGGAAATTAATGGTATCAAGAAAGAAAACCTCAATCATTATTAAATCCGTTAACTGGCAGTGTCAGTGATAAACACAAGTGGCTGTATGTTGAAGACTTCATTTACAATCTTTCAATTGAAAAAGTACATAATACACTTTTTATGCCTCATTTAAATATTAAATTCTAAAGGATGCACAAAGAATAAAATGTATATTTAACAACAATTTTTTTAAAAAGTGGTTTGTTTGATGACACATATCCTTTAAGTACATTTGAGGAAAAACGCATTTAATTGCGAAAGGTTGATGAATACTGATCTATGGCATAGGACAACTTGATAAATCCATTAAACTAACCTTTTGGTGACTTGGACTTTCCACAATCTGCTGTTTAAGTTTAAACTCCTTTTCGGTAATCTCTCTCATTTTTAAGTTCACCTGAAATGGCAAGGCAGCAAAGAGATGCATCTTAAAATGGAAATAAATAGGTGTAGGTAAATATGTCATGGAGGGCGGGGCATTGGAAAAATAAAATACTAGTTGTATTCCTAACAGATAAACCCTGATTGAGGAAACATAAAACTAGGAAAACAACCTTTCAGTTTCTTATTTTCCAGCAAACAACATTAGGTAAACACTTTTATTAAATGTATCATGTACATAAACATCTAATAAAGAGCTTTGAAGAGTGTTTAAAAACGTGTAATAATTCTTCGAGACAGGTCACTCTGAAGTAGAAGAGATTAAAAACAAAATGCTGGAAAAAAATTGCCTTCTTTAAAATAAGAGGTTACATGTCTGAAATTATAAATATGACATATTTAAAACATGTTGCACACTTGTAAAATTAACAGCTGTCAATGCTCACTCAAGAGTCAAAAAGTTGTGAATTTACTTTTAACTCCAGAGCCCTCAGCACAACTACCTAGGCTGACACTGCAGTGCATATCGACACTAATGTCAAATGTGCCAGCTTCCAACTGAAATATTAAAATGGGGTGCCATCTGCTCTCTGTAGTTAACATAAAAGGTCTCAAGACATTACTTCAAAGAACAGGGGAATTATCTAATATTCTGACAAATATTTATCCTTTTAAATTATCTGGTCATTCTCACATTGCTGTTTGTGAGAACTTGCCTTGTTCATAACTGACTAAACATTTCACTATGCTGCAACAATGCAAAAGTACTTAACTGGTCATTTAGCACTCTGGGATGTACTGTAGTCCTGAGAGGTGATTAATACCACAAACAATACAGATTAGTTACAATTCAAAATGCAATCTTCCTAGTTCACCAACATTAAACTATACAGTCACCATCATTTTTGGTCTAACATTTGAGGTACTGCTATGATCTCACAGTAACATCAAAATTATGAGTTAGCTTTAATGCCCGTCAACATCCAATCTCGTCAGGTCCACCTGCCTTACAGCCAACAGGAAGCAATGCCCAATCATAGCTGACCAGTAATCAAACTGAAAACAATGAAGTTTCTGCAAACAAATCATCCCCTAAATATCATCTTTGATATACTAAATGCCATTCTTTACCATGTTTCAAGGGAAATATCAAGGACTTGAAAGCAATAACTTTAAAAGTCATGTCGGAGATTTTATGTGTATCAATTTTGTAAGCGAACTATCACTGCAGGTAACCAGTTGGATCAATTATTAAGTCAGCCAAATTAATCCTTATAATTCATAACAGCATTACTATAATAAAAAAAACATTGTGAAGTAAATGAAGAACTCAAATACACTGCGTTATTAGTGCAACATGCATTTTCATCATTGTAACTTTATTCAATCAGCTGATCAACAATCTGGCCTTTTGCCAATGTAGCTAGCTGCCTGAATATCAATTGAACCAACAACCTTCTGTGATTACTGACTGTTGCTATTCATTGCTAACTATTCTATGTTACTAAGCATGTGTTGGGGTAATTACACCTTTACAAAACAGCAACACAAAAAGAATAATACACGAAATGCATGGCATAAACTAAGCTTTTGATAGTTCCTAACTTAGAAATGTAATGAAGTTGAAATGTCTTTCTGTATATTTAACACTGGAAAATTGAAAACCTGCATTGCCTCCAGTGCTTGGGCATCTCCGCCATGTGCTGGTAACTAAGACTGCACAAAGTGTGCCAGGTATAGTCAGACCAGAGCACTTAGCCCTTTGATTGTGACTTCTTCAGAACTGTACATTATTGTTTTGTTTGGCTCTCAAGCTCTAAAGTCCACTGCTTTTGAGATTCAAAATTTTCCTAGTTTTACTTTTACTTCAGATGAATTTTATTACAGAGAGAAAAAAATATATATATGGAAAAATTAGTCATAGAAAATAGCATGATCACCATGTGAGATTTTCAAATCTCCCCTGGTAAACTGGCAGGGAAAGAAAACAAATGGGAGAAAGGGGATGAATTTGAAAGAAACAACACACACACGATCCACTTTGGTCCCACTATGTCAAAAGCCCAACAGAGAAGCAAGTGCAGCAAGATCACATAACAGGAAATGAACTGGAGCAGAGAAATGAAGCAAAAAAGCTGTGGTCAAATCATAATAAGATTTAAGACAATTATTTGGAAAAGTATAGCTGGCAAAAAGCTTGGAGAAAACAACCAAGAAAGTGAAAATAAATTGGAGAAAAAATATCCATTCACAGGATGTGGGCATTGCTAGGACAGTAGCTGCTCATTCCTAATTGCCCAGGGGCATTAAGCATCAATCACATTGCTGTGGGTCTGAAGCCACATGTAGGCCAGTCCAGGCAAGGACATCAACAAAACAGATGGGTTTTCCCAACAATCGACAATGGTTTATAGTTTTCATTTGATCCTTAATTCCAGATGTCACTGAATTCAAATTCCACCATCTGCCAGAGCAGGACGTGAACCTGGATATCTAGAACATTACCTAGGACTTTGAATCAATAGTTTATCAATAGTAACCTTAAAAGGAAAGATTAACAAAATTCAAGAGATGGCTTAGTAGTATTATCGCTGGACTGTTAACCCAGAGATCCACATAATATTCTGAGGACCTGGGTTCAGATTCTCTCATGGCGAATGGTGGAATTTGAAGTCAATACAAATAAAATCTAGAATTAAGGGTTTAATGATGACCATAAATCTACTCCCAATTGTTGGAAAAACCCATCTCGTTCACTCATGCCGTTTAGGGAAGGAAAGTGCCATCTGTACCTGGTCTGGCCTACATATGATTCCAGACCCAAAGCACTATGTTTGAATCTTAACTGTCTCCTGGGAAATTAAGGATGAGCAATAAATGCTACCTAGCCAGTGATGCCTTCATCCCATAAATGAATGAATGAATGGCCTTCTTCTACACTGTGGGGATTCTATGATTCTATGAAATGGATCTAATCTGGAAGTTATGAACTTATGTTCACAATGGATATAAAGATCTTGAAAGGACAAATTAGAGTTATGGTTTTGAAATGTGCAAACAATGTCGAATTTTGAGGTTTTAGCTAGTAACTATAAAGTCAGAAGTCACACGACACCAGGTCATGGTCTAACAGGTTTATATTAGAATCACAATCTTTTAGAGTGCTGCCCCTTCGTCACCTGATGAAGGTGCAGTGCTCCGAAACCTTGTGATATCAAATAAACCTGTTGGTTTTTAACCTGGTGTTGTGTGATTTCTGACTTTGCCCACCCTCGTCCAAAACTGGTACCTCCACATCATAATAACCATAGGAAGACAAAAATAAACTTCCAAAATGAGCAGCTATATGCAGATGACATTCAGTAAAAATGTGAAGCAATTCATTTGGTGGGAGGAATAAAGAATGCTTCTCATTCCTTAAGAGAAGAGGGAAAGGTAGATGGAAGATAAAAATATATTTTAGTTTGTATGTTTTAAAATACTGCTTACCTTGCAAGTCTAATAAAGAATTCAAATTTGAATAGATGACTCATCTATTCCCTCCAGAGATGCTGTATAACCTGTTTAGTGTTCAGCATATTCTGCTTTTGTTACAGATTTCCAGTGTCTGCAATTTATATTCAACTATTTTCATGCTGTTTGTTGAGGTATAAATATTGGCCAGGACACCAGGAAAACCTGAGGCAGCTGGCAAGTCTCAACTCAATATCTCCTCAAAAAGACAACACCTTCAAAAATGTGAATTCTCCAGTAGTACAGTGAACTGACAGCTTAAATTGTCCGAAGACTCTGATGTGGCATTTACATGCTATCACTGAGTTAAGGTTTAATTAACTGGGAATGGACATGGAGAGAATTGAAACACACGTTTTCAATGTACAGGCAGCACAGTTTTATACATTTACCTTATTTATCCAGAACACCATGGCATCTTCCAGATCATACGGCAATTCCTTTGAGGCACTAAATGTAGAGAAACGCTTCACAGAGGCCACTACTTTTTCAATGCTGATCATCTCTACTGTATAAGCCATCATCAGTGCATCAATCAAAGCCATGTGGGCACTCTGGAGAGGCAGAAACAGGTGACCACTATGTTACTTTTAAGAAGAAACCATGTTTTGTGCTTCATTCATAACACTGGGAGTTAATGCATAGACGAATGAATAGTCTGGATTTAACTTTAATATTTTTGTTGAAAGTCGAAAGTGAGGTCTGCAGATGCTGGAGATCAGAGTCGAGAGTGTGTTGCTGGAAAGGCACAGCAGGTGAGGCAGCATCCGAGGAGCAGGAAAATCAATGTTTCGGGCCAGAGCCCTTCATCAGGAGGGCTCTGGCCCGAAGCGTCGATTCTCCTGCTCCTCGAATGCTGCCTGACCTGCTATGCTTTTCCACCAACACACACTTGACTTTTTGTAGAACTGTCAAGCTGCAGAATTTAAAAACTTAATTGTTCAAATTCAGCCCATGCTTTCAGACAAGACAGGTTTCAATAACAGTGCCCCAAACTGCCCCTATTTGAATGCCTGAAAGTCATTGAATTGCACTGTTCAAGTCAACAGCTATCAGCTCTGAATTCTTCATAACGATAGTTACAATCTGCAACACAAAATGTAAAATAAGTATGGTAGGTACAGAAAATGCTTGAAATGCACAACAATTTGAAGAGATAGTTCGAGCTTAATATGTGCCAAAAACTTTTCAATTAATGAAACAAACTGCATCAGAATGCTCGGTAGTAAAACTGATGCTACCAAATTACAAATGTCTAGCACTACCAAAGCTCATTTTTTCAGCCATTGATGTGGCCCAAGGAAATCTGAAAGACATGTTCATTGGTTCTGGCTTCTCATGTCTACCTTCTGCTCATTATATTGATGAGCTGCAATGGGAAAGATACTGCCATCAATATAAGCATTTGATAATTGTGTCAGTGTTGTAGAGCGTCCTGAATTAGGTCATTTACTCCAATGTCTGGTCATAATTACTGAAGTTGGACAGTGGCCACTCTACAAAATTCTCAGTTCCTTTAGTCCCTATACAATTCATCTTGTCAGCTTACAATAAAAGACTTTCTGCATCAGCCAAGTAACTTCAAATTAATAGACAAACACAGCATAGAGACAGCCATAATTTGCAAGGACAGCATCAGCATTC
This sequence comes from Chiloscyllium plagiosum, assembly GCF_004010195.1. Classification (NCBI taxonomy): domain Eukaryota; kingdom Metazoa; phylum Chordata; class Chondrichthyes; order Orectolobiformes; family Hemiscylliidae; genus Chiloscyllium; species Chiloscyllium plagiosum. The sequence goes on from NC_057739.1 coordinate 40,212,276, forward strand.
ATGCCATGCCCTGGAAAACAGAATAACTTTTAGTCGTGATTAACAAGGGAGTCAATGGTTATTGAGAGTGGGTGGGAAAAGTGGAGTTGACACTAGAATCAGATCAACCATGACTTTGTTAATTGGCGAAGCAGGCTAGAGGGCCCATATTGCCCAGTCCTGCTCCTAATTTTTTTGTTCATACTAAAATAGTTGCAATAAATAGCATACAGAAAATGGTTAAAAAAGGAAGCTCCAGCAAGGTTTTAGGTAATAGTAACACAAATAAAGTAAAATATCAACCACTTGAAAGTATTTCCAATAGATTTCAGAGAAAATGGCCTCTACTTAAACATAAAATTGATTTTTAAGACCAAGAGAGCAAGTGCAAGTATCATAACAGCATCACAAGTATCAAAATGTAGATGATTTGCATTACTGTCAGGTTATCAACTCCAACCATGCAGTTTTGACATAATTAACAGCACAAGCAAAAGGTAAGTTTGTGGAAGCCAGTGTTGCTGCCCCAATTAGAATTTATTTATTTCCCTGGACTCTCACAATTCGCATATTAGCCCAGATCCTCTAACTGTTAGCTCAACATACGAGCACTCTAACATCAGAATATAAAATCATACTGTGACAGAAAACAAAGAAGCAAACCCTTGCTTTGGAATGGAAAAACATTAGTGAAAAGTACATACTGCAAATCTCATGCTAGAATAAAACAATCACAGAACAGCATCAAACCATCAACACAACTATATTGCAAGGGGGCTTGCAATGGCTCACAGAGAATGCAACAAACTCCTAGCCTAAAGCTGGAGTAGAGTGAGCACCAGGAAATATAAAGACACGATCAATTATGACCATACACTATGTAGTATTAAAGTCAACAATGAGGATTTCTCTCAACTTATCAGTCAAGCAACAGTATCTCACGGGTAGTATGACCATTAGTATATATTCTTTGGAGGTCAGTGTGGACTTTTTGGGCCAAAGGACCTGTTTCCACACTGTAGGGAATTTAATCTAACCTTTTTAAGGAAAAGTTGAAATAGAAAACAGTCTGTGAACCACAGAAACTATTTAAGCCCTTGTAATGTGCAGGACAGGTTTCCATATAAATAGTCCTCAGCAGTTCAGATAGCAACACCAATTCTTTACCCAAAACGAATGACCAACTTCGAACACAAAGGACTGCCCAAATACATTTAAAATATTCCCTGCTTCATTATATTCAATATCACAATTTTCTATCCAGCAACCACCATCCCCCTGCCAAAACTAACAAATGACTACAACCAAAGTACTGATACAAATGTCTTTAGAACACAGTGATAATGGCAGATAACTTTGGCCATGCAATTACTTCTGTGCTATGCTTTTTGATTTTCCCATCCATATATGACAGAAAGCTAACTTAATAATTCAAAAATGACAGACTAGTCCAGAGATATTGGATAGCCACTAATTTAAATTTTAAAAAACTTAAAGGTTTAAAGAAGCAGCAGAATATTTTTCCCTCACCATTTTGATTGGAGACTGCACGAGGTCAGATTCTGAAACTGGTAAATCATCAGTTTCCATGACATAAATGCCTTTGCGAGACAATGCTTGAATGACAGGCTGATGACCCTGCAATGCAGCCACCTGATCCCCTTTCAGAATTAGGCTGCAGACACGACAATAGAGTTCACTCGACAGCAGCAGCTTAATGACAGGTGGTTTAATGTGTTCCTGGTCATACTGGTCAGTGTAGAAAGCATCTCTTAAATCCTCCGGGATATTATCTGTAACAAATCACAGATCGGTTAGAAGCAGCTATGAAAGTATACAGCAAATCATATCTACTGTTAACATAAGAAACTTCTGTCAGTTCTATCCTAAATAGAGGTCTATAATGAAACAGCTAGAGTCCCAATTCTTGGGCTTGGCTAATATTAAAACCTGTAAAATATAATAAAATAAGCATGCTCCAGAACACTTAGTTTGAAAGGAATTTACTTATGAGTTTCTAAATAAACTCAAATTTATATAGAGTCGGTTCTCATATAACGCGACAGTTCTATTCTTGTGCAATCGCGCATTGTAAGAAAATCATGCAATAGCAATGCCATTTAAATTAATGAGGCCAGAATCAAGTTATACCCAATACAGGTAAGCAAAGTTCACGGTCTACAAATAAATATCTAAATTTTTCAATCGCTTTAAAGCCAATTCGTGAACACCGGTATCTCACTTTTTAGATTAGAATCAGTCTAAACATCATGGCATAGACAGAGAACATAGGGAGCCAGCACCTTCAACATATTGTCTAGCTATCACCATTGTTAACAGCTAACCTGAGAATGCAACTTTTTAAAAAAGTGGTTCTGTGATTTACACATGAAAGAAGTGAAATTATCACTGTATTCTAACAGATGAAAGGCTTAACAGACAATCAATGTATAATTTCAGTTACATCACACTGTAAATTTTTTGCTATAAATTCTATGTGTTAGGATTGAGCCCTCCACTACCACCTGATGAAGGAGCATCGCTCCGAAAGCTAGTGTGCTTCCAATTAAACCTGTTGGACTATAACTTGGTGTTGTGTGATTTTTAACTTTGTACACCCCAGTCCAACACCGGCATCTCCAAATCATCTCTGAACAGTTTGACTAAACAAGACAGACAAGCAGGATTTCTCCCTCCAATTCCATTTTGATATAGCCCCTTCTGTCTCTCTCTATCTCCTCAATTTTGATGGTTTGCATTGCCCTGAATGGATTTTGCTTGTAAATATTTAATTGGTTACACAGGAGATTATTGGCGATAATTAAAGGGAAGAAAACGAAAAAGGTCATGGTGATTTTGGTGGTGGGAGAGTCGCTAAGATGTATGTGATAGTACTTCTCGGTATAGAAAGAAAAAAGTGGTCTTGTGGTATCATGGTTGTGTCCCTCCCTATGAAACAGGAGAACCTGAATTGAGATCCTATATGTTCCAGAGGTATGTAACAACATCTTTGAACAGGATGATTAGAAAATATAAAAGAGTTGATGATTTAAATATATAAAGCAGACTCAGGGTTCTTGTGGCATAGTGATAGTGTCCCTATCTCTGAACTAGGAAGCCTTGGTTCAAGTTTCACCTGGTCCAGAGGTGTGTAATAACATCTCTGAACAGGTTGTTTACAAAATCTAAAAACACGGCTCAAGTTTGACTTGATGTAAATAAAATTGATTTCATTCTTATAAAAAAACAGACCCATCACATTGCTCACAATAAGCTTCAAAAGTAAATTTCTAGTTGGCTGCACAGGTAATTACCGGTGGCAGTTAACAGCCTAAAAATAAAAAAAACAGTCATGGTGCTTAGGTGGTGGGGTGAAAGTTGTTCGTTTTTGAGGGATAACACTTTCAGATGTTAAAAAAACCCAGACGCATATATTTAATAAAAAGCAGATCTAGAGGCTGACCATTAGCAGGTCCAGGTAGTGGGCTTTGTAGGTGAATCATTTCTGCTGACTCTCTACCACCATCCTCGGTTAGGTTAGTGCCTGGGTGTCATTGGACGAGAAGCATGTAGTGTCTATCAAAGCAGTTGATGCCTTTAGAGAGGTGGGTACCACAAGGGATATTGTGCTTTGTTTCCCCCGTGCAATTTTATTTTGATTTAGTCTCTTCCCACTCTCATTTCACCCTCCTCACTTTTGATGGTTTACATTGCCCATAATAGGCTTTGCTTGCAAACCTTAATTGGCAGCATTGTGATTTCTGGTGGTGAACAGATAAAAACAAAAACAAAAAAAAGTGACCCAAAACGCTCATGGCATAGCGATAGTGCTCCTAGCTGTGGGCAGTGATAGCCTGGGTTCAAGTCCTACCTGCTCTAGGGGTGTGTCATAACCTCTCTGAAAAGGTTGTTGAAAAGAATATCTGCAAGACAAAACTCTCTAGAGTGATTAGGGTTTCTGGACGTGTTTTGTCTGCTTGTTTGGGTTTGTTGCTGAGAAGTCAGTGGACTGTGTTCATTGGGTAACTAATCTTTTTGAATACACGGTATAGGTGATTCTTTGTATTCAAAAAGAATGGGTACCCAACGAATACAGTCCGCCAGTTTCTCAGCAACAAACCCAAACAAGCAGACAAAACACATCCGGAAACCCTAGCCGCTCTCCCCTACATCAAAGGCATCTCGGAAATGACTACCAGACAACTCAGACCCCTTGGCATCATGTTAGCCCATAAACCCACCAACACACTAAAACAGCAGCTAGCGAACTTGAAAGACCCTACACAAACAAGAAAAACTAATGTCAATTACAAAATACCGTGCAAGAACTGTAACAAACACTACATTGGACAAACAGGCAGAAAACTAGCCACAAAAAGGTATGACCCTCCCTGACTAGTATCCTTACATACAGTTAAGGAAGGACAACACATCCATCCGAGGACAAACCAAACAGAGATAAGCATGCGAATTCCGAGAAGCATGGCATTCCAACTGGAACTCTATCAACAAACACACCTAGTTAGACCCCATCTGCTACCCTTTGAGAAAAAGAACAGGAAATGACATCACCACAGGAAATGGCATCACCAACCCAAAGAAACCCAAACACATAAATAGAAAGCAGAAATCATCAACAATGCTTCGCCCAGAGGCCCACTGAAGATGCTACCTAGTACGGTGACAAAACATCTGGAAATGAACCTTCCAGCTCAGCGAGCAAAGCTACATCCAGTAATTCCTATATTTTGGTGTTCAACAATAAACAATGTTCCATTCCAGTCACTTTTCCAGAGTTATTACAAGCACTGATTCCATTCATACTCATTTTCAAGTAAATATATTCAAAACAGTTCTATATGGACATCAAGAAATCTATTAAAGATGCTAAAAAGATAAAGAGTCTGGTGAACCACAGAGTGTCTTTTTCATAACAAAATATCCCAATGTTCTTAAAACAGATTATCAAGTCAGGGAAAAGTTTGGGAAGTTTAGTGTCAAAGGGAATAGTGACTTAAGAATACAGAGGAACCTCGATTATCCGAAGATGATTTCAAGGTCCCGCAAAAACATTACAAACATTCAATTTACCTGTACTGAAGATGATGTGAAAACGCTGGCGAAAACAAAGAAACACAAGCAGCTCAAGCATCAGCAAATGGATTTTTTTTAGGTAAGGATAGTTACACAGCTCTTTGGAAACGTAAGTGTGTTACAGTGTTCCCAACACTTTACCCAGCCATTCATTTAAAAACAAAAAGGCCGATAACGTAAACGCATGCGCAAGGAAGGGCTTCCATCTTTCTATCGGAAGACTGAATTCCCAGAAACTGATAGCGTACTGTAAATGGTCTTGCGATTGTAGAAGCTGTTCGGGACCTTGTTTAATGCTGGGATTTCATGGTAAGGGCTTAGTTCTTCTCATTTTAACCTGTAATTAGCAGACTACAAAGATTTGTTTGTAGATTCATTAAAATTATACATTTAAACAAATTTTCTGGGAGACCACAGCATTAGATCAATATGGCTTTCCCTGTTTAAGCTAAATTTGATTATCTGAATGAAATAGTGGTCGCCCATCTCGTTTGGATAGTTGAGTTTCCTCTGTATGCTGGTATGCAGAGCTCAAGTAAACAAAAAAAAGAAAAGATGAAGTGAACACACAGAAATGATCTGTGAAATAGACACACTGGGTAACAAAGCCAAAACAGTTGAGGGCACCATCGTGCAAGATTTTGAAATGAAATGGGGGGGAGAGAGAGAGAGAGAAAAAGCAGAGATTTAGATCAGTTAAGTAAGATATTCATTTAGACAAATTCCACAGTCGTGATAGGCTGAAAGCCTTTTTCTGTGCATTAACAATTTTATGATTTGGAGTTGAAGTCATACAGTGTGCAGAAGGAACGTGGAGGAAATTGTTCAGGAATCGGGCTTTAAAGGTGTAGATGAATGAGGAATATTGCCTAGCTTAATTCCTGGATAGCTTATTGTGTAAGAAGGTCTACATTAAAGTTATTAATTAAAATTGCAATGTTTCAAAAAGAAGCATTCACATTTTGGAATTGCATTATATTTTATTTTAATATTAAGTTCCATGACAGCCGACAAAAACAGAGCACAAAATTATATAATTCTTTTTAACTTTCATTACTTCTGAATATCTATCAATTAAAACTATCACATTGCAATTTTTAACAATCCTGATACCACATCTTCTTAATACTCTTAATGCATTGATTTCACATTCACTTCATATCTTTTAAAAATATTACCTATTTATAACTTCTGCATTAATTTTATCAACTCCATTTTAAGTACCAGAATCACTATTAAAATATTAAAACACATTAGCAGGTGATAAGCTGAAACAGAGACTCCGAACTACACACTGGCTTGCACTCCTGACAGAATGAAGAAGCAAGATTTACACTGGGCCAGCAAAGTCATTGCCTAACTTTAAATATTATCTTTATTACTTTATATACATTGCCTGAATGGTTTAAGTTCTAAATGAACATAAGCATTCTGAGTGTGTAGATTCCTAGAACTCTAGTTTAGGTTGCACTAAAAAAGAACCATCAACCCACTCTCTTACCATTTCCCAACAGTCCAACATTTTTTTCCTTCAAGTACTCAACCAATTCACATTTGAAAGTTGCTAACAAATCTGCCTTTAACATTTTTTAGGCAGGCATTTGAAAACATATTTGCATGATACATAAAAAAATCTTTTGCCAATTACTTTAAATTAATTTATTAATTGCTTTAAATCCATATGTTCTTGTTACAGCTGCTTCTGCCAACAGAAACAATTCCTCCCTATTTACTACAAGCCCTCATTTGTCTTTTGTATATGTAGCACAGTTCAACATTCCAGGTTGATAGTCATAAAAATAGCAACAAATTCCTTGCATTCTTTTGAGATGCTTAATACTTGAATATAACCATTTATAGACAAAAGATAGAATACCAGGGAATAATAACTGCTTCTTTATCAAATTAAGAAACCTGAAGCATTCAACAGACTGGATGAATTACAGGATCACTATAAATCCATAAGGCTAAGATTTTAAATTGGAGTAGACCTCATTATGCAACTTTAAAAAATGAATAAAATGGAAACACAAGTAATTTAGAACTTTAAAACATAAAAATAGATCCTTCCATCATAGCTTAAGAAATAGAATATAGAACAAAGAAGTTGAATTGTTACAAAGATCATTGTCAGTGTCTTGTTGGAACGATAAATTAACTTCTTAGGATCCCATTCTAGGGAGAACAGAAAAAATAGTGAAAAAGGAAGGTCCAAATATGACCACGGATGTTGAGTTATAATAATTATAGGGCAACTCAACTTGGGGCTTTTCCCACTATAGCTGAAAAGGTTATAAAATGACGTCCTGAGAGAACATGAATAATTATCTAGAATTAACAGGATTTTCACTCATCATAAAAAAACTATACCAAAACCCAAAGGGAACAAGGAGATATGGATCAGAAAAATAATATTCAGCTCATGGAGGAATGAATGCTAAAAACCAAATTTCACTTCATAAACGACCAATTAACCAGTTTAGAAGATGAGTACGGATTCAAGTAGTTAGTATACCGCACTGAATCAGACACCAAAACATTGCAGGCTAATAACTTGATTGACTAATGTTAAATCAAGGCTTGCATGATTTGGTGCATTAAGTTTCCAAACAAGCTTCCTGATTTTATCAATACACATATATATTTTAAGCTCCTCCTTCCAAAACTACCTTTGCAATAAATTGCCTTTACAAATAACAAACTTAATTATCAGCTATTTACAAAAAGCCATAAAAATCAGTTGCAATCCTGTAAGAATTACTGAAATGGCACTTATAACTCCACATACATTGTTCTTGAAATTTCAAATCACCTGCACTCACAACAAACTATCAACCAGCAAATTTTGCACGAACATTTCAACCTATCTTAAAATAACACAGAAGCAATATAGAGTCATAGAGGCATACAGCATGGAAACAGATCCTTCGGTCCAACTAGTCATGCTGATCATAAATCCAAATTAAACTAGTCCTACCTGCCTGTGCTTGGCTCATATCGCCAAACATTTCCTATTCATATTGTTACCTATATATATTTTAAATTATGTAACTGCACCCATATCCACCACTTCCTCTGGAAGTTCATTTCACACACGAACCACTTTCAGTGTAAGATAATTACCTCTCACGTCTTTCTGAACTTTACTCCTCTCGTCTTAAAAAAAGTGAGTCCCAGTCTTGAAATCTCACATCCTCGGGGAAAAAAAAACACCTGCCATTCACCTTACCCATATCCCTCATGATTTTATTAACCTTCATAAGATCACCCCTCAACCTCCTCCGCTCCACGAATGAGGTCCCAGTCTATCCAGCCTCTCCTTCTAACCCAAATGCTTCATTGCTGGTAGCATCCTGGTAGATCTATTCTGAACCCTCTCCAACTTAATATCCTTCTTCTAACAGGGCAACCAGAATTGGACACAGTACTCTAGAAGAGGCCTCACCAATATCTTGTATAACAAATTCCCAACTCCTATACTTAAAAGGTCTAAGCAATGAAGGCAAGCATGATAAGTGCCTTCTTAAACACCCTATCTATATGAGTTGCAAACTTCAAAGAATTATGTACCTGAACCCTCATGTCTCTGTTCTACAGCACTACTTAAGGCCCTACTTTTAACTGTACAAGTCCTGCTCTTGTTTGTTTTACCGAACTGTAATACCTCACATTTATCTAAATTAAACTCCATCTGCCACTCTTCAGCACATGGACCCAATTGATCAAGATCTCTTTGTAATCTTAGACAGCGTTCTTCACTGTCCACTATATCACCAATCCGCAAAATTACCAACCATGCCTCCTATATTCTCATCTAAATCATATATATGAATGCCAAGCAAAAGCAGACTGAGCACTGATCCCTGTGGATGACTGGGATGAGGGAAGTGAATGCACGATCACCAAGTTTGCGGATGACACAACAGTACATGGGAGAGCAAGTAACCATGATGAAAATTCAGGATGTCTGCAGAGGGATATAAACAGGTTAAGTATTGGGGGAAAGAAACTTGGCAGATGGAATAAAATGGAAGAAAGTGTAAAAGGTGTTGTAATTTGGCAGTGGATATTATTTAAATGGAAAAAATCTGCAGAAAGCTGTAGTGCAGAGGGATCTGGTGTCTTTGTATACAAATCACATAAAGCTAACATGTAAGTTCAACAGGTAATAGTGGAGACAAATCGAACGCTGTTCTTTATTGCAAAGGGAATTGAGTATAAAATAGGGAAGTCTTGCTAAAACTACATGAAGCATCAAATAGTCCCCTTATCCAAGATAGATAAACTGGCACTTGAAGCAGTCCATAGAAGAGAAGGTTCACTAGGTTGATTCCTGGTATGGAGAGATGCCTTTATGAGGAGAGTTAAAAATCACAACACCAGGTTATAGTCCAACCAGTTTATTTGGAAGCACTAGCTTTCAGAGGGTTGCTTCTTCATCACAACCAACTGATGAAGGAGCAGCGCTCCAAAAGCTAGTACTTCCAAATAAACCGATTGGACTATAATCTGGTGTTATGTGATTTTTAACTCTGTACACCCCAGTCCAACACTGGCACCTCCAAATTTATGAGGAGAAGTTGAGTAGGTTGGCCTGTACTCATGGATATTTCGGGGAGACCTGGTGGAAAAATTTAAGATTCTTTGTAGCTTGTCAGGATAGGTGCTGATAGTTTATTGCCTACTGAGAGTCTAGGACTCGAGAGCTCAATCTCAGAGGTCGCTGCTTAAGATAGAGATAAGGAGGAATTTCTTCTCAGAGGCTGGAGAACCGGTGGAGTTCTTTATTATGGAAGGCTGTAGAGGCTGGGATGTTAAGCATATGTAAAGCTGAGATAGACAGATTTTTAAATCAGTAAGCGAATCAAGGGTTATGAAGAAAAGGCAGAAAAGAAGAATTGAGAATTATCAGATCAGCATGATCTCACTGAATGGCCATGCAGACTCAGTCAGCGGAATGGCCTACTCTGCTCCTACTTCCGAGGGAAAAATTCTAATCGTTTGTATACTTCAGATTCATTTTTGCTTAGAAATAAAACACCAGGATATTCATTTAACAAAGCAAATGTGAAATGGTAGGATAAAAGCAATTAGCAATTTGATAAAGTGTCGAGCAAGAAGCAAAAAGATTTAAATATCCAAGCTATATATCCATTACACCTCCCTGAAAAAATGCTTTTCCATCATTTAAGGTGGAAATAGTTAAATAGAACAATGGTCTGTTTGATCAGAACAAGTAAAAACTTCCTGCATGCACAGTTTAGTTTTAACAAAACAATCAAAGATATGGAGTTTGATGACAATAAAGTCAGTCTTCACTCAAGCATCCAGCTGACCACCTAGCTATAGATGATATTCCTGTTGTGTAGAGGACAGACAGGAAGATGTCAAAAATGCAGCTTCTGGAAGTATGCACAAAGGATAAGAGAATCTATGGTTTCATAGGGGAGTTAAATGTCAACTAGCGTGGAGGGAAGAACAGTGGAAAGGTCAGTAGTTCACTGAGAATAAATTAGTCAGATCTTGTGGACATTACAGTAAGTAGGACTGAGAGTGGGTGACAGCAATATATTGGTTCATGATTAGAGCAGGGAGATGAGGGGAAATATTTGGCTTAATACTATCTTATACTCTTACTGCGATTGGAACCAGAGACTCTCAACAATAAGTGCAGTAATGGATAAAATAAGTTGGGAGCTGTCACCATCCATGAGGCCAGTTTCAATCATGGTTGGAACATCAATGCCATAATCCACAATAAGTTTTTAAATAGCAATGGTTTTGTGTACAGTTAGTCTGCAGGAAATAATTGTAGTTATTGCAGTAAAAAGGATGCTCTCTTCAATGACCAAAGTATTTTTCCTTGTGTGGCAATTCTTGCCTTTCAGAAGTTAACATGGCAGTACGAAGAATGGTCTTTTTTTAAAAAAAAGTGAGTTGATGGAATTTGTTGATATTTGTTAATCTCCCCATACCATAAGTTTGGAAAACTACTGCACTGCTATAACATGAAAACCATCATTCACATGACCTCAAACACATCTATTACTAATTGTGTTTGCCCTTCATTTTTCTAAGAATTTGGAAGTTCATAAAAAAATGAACTAAGTCTTTGTTCAAGGCAGGAACAGTGACACGTTAAAGCTATCAATTTTGAGCCTTTTTATAAAATGCAATTGAAATTTTGGAACACAGGCACAGTTATGCACAGGAAGTGCAGATAATTAATGGGAGCTTTTGTGAGCTCACAGGATTCTATAAATTGCTTAAATGGATTTCCTAGGGTGTGGAGCAGCTACTGTATCTGATGGTCAAGGTCCCAAACGTACTACTACCAAGCCAGATTTCAAAGATACTAAGTTAATAGAGATTCACTCCATTTCAAATCACTTTGATACTCAAGTCACTTCATGCAATTTCTCTTCTAACCAGATTATAATATTCTACCACTAATCACATGCCAGAGCAGTCCTGACAAATTCTTTGCAAATTTTTCTTCCTCCAAGGATCTGCCACCAATCACTTAAACAGAAAAGCATTAGGAAGTACACCACACTGAGGACCACTGATACAAATATGAATGTGATTATTCCATAGCACAACATACATCTCACTATGCAATCTCTCATACATAGTCTACCTTATATTACATAAGGCAACCTTCTTTAAAATGATGCAGAAATATAATATATCCTGCAATTCAAATTTTATGTGAGTATTTAATAAAAGATATAATGGACCAAAATTGCTGCAAACTGTTTTGCTGTAATTATAATGAACTACAACAAAATACCTTATAATGGTATTAACCCAGAGCAATTGTTGACTCACCAGATGTGGCTTTGGTAGCATCATCTCAATAACACATTCTAACTTTAATACAAGTATATATGTTTTGTCTGCTTAAATATCTACCACCACTTAGTAACCAAGGTAAAGCAGTTAACAAAGGCTAGCACATTCTTACATCTCATCATGTACCAACAAATGCACAGTTGGCTAAACTATTTATACAACATGTGTCTTTACTTTTTATTTAATTACAAAGGCAATCAGGCACATCTGGATTCATAATTAAGACCAAAAGACCTATGAGCAGAAGTAGTTCATTCAGCCCATAGAGTCTGCTTTTCCATTCAATATGAACATAACTGATCTGATGACCTTCAATTTCACTTTCCCACTTTTTCCCATTTGCCTTTGATTCTCTACCTTGAATATCTCAACCTTGAATATATTTAATGACCCAGCCTCTGTAGCCCACTGTGGCAAAGAATTCCACAGGTTCATACTCAAGAAATTCTGCAACACTGTCTTAAATGAGTGACCCCTTATTCCAATGTAATGCTTTCTGGTTTGAGAGTTTCCCACAATAGGAAACCTTTCCATACCTCGCCTGTAATGCCACCCAAAAATACTGAATGTGGTTCACGAACATATAAACGATTTGGATGTGAATATAGTTGTTATGTTTAGTAAGTTTGCAGATGACACCAAAATTGGAAGCATAGTGGACAGCAAAGGAGGTAACCTCGGAGTACAACAGGATCTTGATGAGATGGCCAAGGAGCAGTAGATGGAGATTAATTTAGATAAATGTGAGGGGTTGCATTTTGGAAAGGCACATCAGGTCAAGACTTATACACTTAAATGGTAAGGTCCTGGGGTGTGTTGCTGAACAAAAAGACCTTGGAGGTCATAGTTCCTTCAAAGTGGAGTCCCAGTGTCATGATGTTGCTCCTTTAACAAGGTAATGCTGTCCTTGGCTTTTTTTTTCCTCCAGAGAGGTTATAAAAGCAGCAATTCCAAAAAGTCTAGGTTTGAAGGGTATTAGGGCCAATTTGATTATAGCTAACAGACATTGTCTTAGGGAATAGGTGTTTGACTTTATCTTTTTTGCCCAGGGGTGTTTATGTTGGTAAGTATTTGGAACAGCATCATTAAATTGGGATAATTTGTTGCGTTTTCGGATAGATTAAGTTATTTGATATTCTGTTCTCTTTTGTTTGTGTTTCATTCGGTAATCTTGTAAATAAATTCTGGTTTGTTTAAAACTAAGTGGTCTGATCAGCTCCATCCCTTCGAGAATATCCACCTTACACCTGCTTAAAACAACTAGCAAAGTTAGTGTGTGGGCTACATTCTTGAAATGTTTTGAGGAGGTCTGGGCTGGTCCATAACACCCAGTTAGATAGGAAAGTGAAGGGGGTGTTTGGTACACTTGCCTTTATTGGTCAGTGCATTGAGTATAGCAATTGCAGGTCATGTTGCAGCTATACAGGACATTGGTTAGGCTGCTTTTGGAATACTGTGGTCAATTCTGGTCTCCCTGCTATTGAAAGGATTTTGTGACACTTGAAAGGATTCAGAAATGATTTACAAGGATGTGGTCATGGTTGGAGGATTTGAGCTATAGAGAGAGAGTAAATAGGCTGGGGTTATTTTACGTGGAGAATCAAAGACTAAGGAGTGACCTTATAGTCGTTTATAAAATCATGAGAACCAAGGTCTTTTCCTTAGGGTGGGGGTGGGGTTGAGTCCAAAATTAGAGGGCATAGGTTTAAGATGAGAGTAGAAAGATTTTAAAGGAACCTAAGGGGCAGGTATGGAATGAGCTGCCAGGGGAAGTGGTAGAGGCTGGTCCAATTACTACATTTTAAAAAACATCTGGATGGGTATATGAAAACAGAAGGTTTAAGAAGGATATGTGCCAAATACTGGCAAATGGGACAAGATTAGTTTAGGAGATCTGGTCAGCACGGACGAGTTGGACCCAAGGGTCTGTTTACATGCTGTAAAACTATCAGTGTGTGTGTGAAATAATGTTATAACAACTGACTTATTAACATAAAAGATGAAATTCAGATAAGGAATGTAATTTTTTTTCTGAGAACACATACATTTTTAATAAATGTACATTGGTATAGACATGTTATTCGAAGAGGATTGTTTGTTTTTAAAAAGCAGATGCAATTTAAAACATTGTTATTATTGGTAGCCTGTAAGAATTTACATTTCTGAATCGTTAAGAAGCTTCTAAAATATTTCATTACAGAGGCATTAGCTTGCCCCTCCCTCCTACTGTGATAATCAGTTAACTTTCATTCAGCACAATGAAAATTGGAAAGACGGTGGATGGGCTAGATTACTTTAAACAAAATCCTCCCAATCACTGCACATGGAATGCTGAAATGTTGACGAATGTCTGCAATGCACTAGTTAACAAATTAACCATTTATGTTGAAAGTCAGCAGTGAGTAAGATGGACCTGCTGCAGTCTAGCAGCAGCACTGTGGGATTCAATAGTCAAGAAATAAAACGGGAAGAGATGCAACTCAAGAAGCTAGTCTATTGAAGCTAAAACTGTCCATGTTAGAAAATTATTCAGAAATTCAAATCAACAACAATTCCTTCTAAGTCAGGAATAACTGAATTCAATAGAACTGTCAGCCTCAAATTGACAGAGCTCATACAAAGGCTTTTATTTGAAGGAATGTAAAATATTATTCCTTCATAATATTGATCCACACTGCACAGTTCACTGCAAATCAAAGAATTTGGAAATTATCACAATGCCTTATACAAATCATGCAAATAAAATAAGTGCTCAATCAATTTATAATTCTATTGCTATCAAAACAGGAAATTATAAAATCAGTCCTACTAACAAATGTTCTAGGTATGTACTTCTCTTAAAATTTTCCCTCACCTAAAATGCTCCCCCCCCAGCAGTTATTTTGAGAATTGATATGAAAGATATCAGCGTGGTTGGTAAGAATTAAAACACTTGTATACAAGAGAAGCATTTTTCCCCCATTAGGTTTGGACATTTCTGCTCATGGCTTTTGCAATGCGAACAGTAGATAGAAGAGGATTTCAGAGATATAAATACAGAAAACAAACTTCTCTTTTAATGCCCAGTGTAACGCATAAAACACTATTTCAAATGTTCACAGCAGCCTACTCCACTGTCATTCAATAACATCACAAGCTGTTAAAATATGTAAGTTTTATTCCACACAGCTCACACAGACATGACAGAGCATGATAACATAGTTGAAAATGTGTTGCTGGAAAAGCGCAGCAGGTCATGCAGCATCCAAGGAATAGGAGAATCGACGTTTCGGGCATAAGCCCTTCATCAGGAAATAGGAGAAGGGCTTATGCCCTTCCTGAAGAAGGGCTTATGCCCGAAACGTCGATTCTCCTGTTCCTTGGATGCTGCCTGACCTGCTGCGCTTTTCCAGCAACACATTTTCAGCTCTGATCTCCAGCATCTGCAATCCTCACTTTCTCCTCCATGATAACATAGTGGCTATATGCTGGACTATTAACCCAGAGGCCTGCACAATACTGCAAAGAGTAGGAATTTAAATCTCACCAGCCGAGTTTGGATTTTAAAAACTGATAAAAAAACTAAAGTGATCATGCAGGTGTCATTTCATCACAAAAATCCAACTTGTTCATTCCTGTACTTAGAGGAGGAAAGTCAGTTTACCTTACCACTTTACAGATGAAGGGCTTATGCCCAAAACTTTGATTCTCCTGCTCCTCGGATGTTACCTGATCTGCTGTGCTTTTCCAGCGCCACACTTTTCATCTCACTTTACAAACATGTCTTACATTAACAGGGCTTACTCTCAACTTCCCTTTGAAGTGGCCAGTGGGGAAGTAACTTAATTGTATTAAAATCATTACACAGAAGCAGCTGGAAAAAGAACAGTTCACCACCGCCTTCTCAATACAGCTATGGATTAGACAACAAAATGTTATCCTTGCCAGCAATTTCCAAATTGCAGAAATGAGGAGCATCGTTAAAATATAACAAGTAAAGATAAAAACACAATTTGATAAAGGTCAAAACCAAGTAAAACACTAAAGTAAAATCAAAATACTAAAGAAACTGGAAATCGGAAATTAAAACAAAGCGCTGGAAATACTCAGCAGCTCTGACAACATTTGTACAGAGAAACAGTTAACATTTTGAATCGAATGACCTTTTTCAGAACTAAGGTGGAGTGGGTGCAATGGGTTTTATACAGGGGATGAACAGGTTAAAAAAAACCTTAAGGCACAAGTCAGCAGTGTGAAGGAAAATTCTCCACTTGTCCAGATGCTCCAATAAAGGAAGCCACTTTATTGGTCTCCCATCCATTCCCTTTAATATTCCTTCTCTCCATCAGCAATATATAGTATGCACCATTTACAAGATGCACTGCAAACACTCACCAAGTCTTCTTCCATGGCACTTTACAAATTCGTAATCTCTATCATCCACAAGGACATGGCAGTAAATACATGATGACATCACGAGCTGCAAGTAACTCTCCAAGCCACATACTTTGAACTATATCACCATTCTCTCACTACCACTGGATCAAAATCCTGAATCAAAGTCTCTTTCTAACAACACTCTGGACCCACTCCACCAGGATTGCAGCTGTTCACCTTCTCCAGGACAATCAGGAGCACGCACTAAATGATAGCCTAGTCAACAATTCCCACACACTGCAAACGAATAAATAAATGGAAGGTCTATGTTAGATTAGAAGGCAGACATTAAATGACAAAAACATCATGGAACAAAAAGCAAATGGGTTGACCATGGTTGCAGTATATCAACAAAGCATCTGGCCAGATTGAATGTGATTAGCAACATAATGAACCATTCGAAAGCAAAACCATGAAAATAATGTCATGTCATGTCATCAAATTAATAACTTCCAATATGGAATCCTTAATACAAATTGTTCAGCACAAAAATAGCTTTAAAGAATATCGAAATGCCTATTTACTCTAATGAGATATTTAATAAATGCAAACAACATTCACCAAAATCTTTGTTTTTCATCAACTCTTCACCCTCTCTTCAAAACAATATGAAATTATGCAGTTTTTCCTCAGGACACGCTACTTGTTCACCTGTAACTCCAATTTGGAAAGACTCCACAATTCCACTCCTAAATTCAGTGTGAGATACTGATAGAGTGGACTGCAACTACAGCAAGCAACATCAATAAATTTATGTTTACATTGGTTCAGTGTGGTGAATGTCTCAGATCAGAACCTCAGATGAAGCCTACAATACATTCCTATTTTCCTCAGTAATGCAATCTAAATCTCCTGTTTGTGACGGACACATTTCATCCATTTACCTTATTCAAACAATACAGTTTCTGCTTCAACAGGTGGCATCTAATGGAAGATTAAACATTACAGGTTGACTAAATGTCCCATATTTTAAGGGATTTTACTTGATTTTGATAATAGGCAAGTCTTTTGTCCCAGAAAGAATGTGGGAGACTGTGCCTGCAAGTCTCCTTTTGACCTTATCCCTGCTATTTTGCAGGTACCAAGGTGTTAGATTAAACAAACCTTCGATCTCCCACACAAAGTTACCAGTAATTCGAACACTGTTCTTAAGGTCTCTAGAAATAACACTGACCCCCCCCCCCCCCCACCCACCATCAATTTAGGTCAAAGTGGTTATTATTTCATTTCATAAGAGTTGGTCCCATGACACATTCTAGTCATAACTGATGTGTATGATTTCAAGGGAGGCCATAACTTAAGAAATTCAAATTCAGGTATTCCTGAAAGAAATTTCATCACAATATCGTCCCATTTCCCCCCTCAGTTGAAGCGAAACACTCAGACACAGTATAGTTTTACCTCTTTCATCTTTACTCCAGGCCCTGGAGGGAGAGAAAACGATCGCCCATGTGCACAGAGACGTGGGTTCTCGGTCTTCTCTCGAACAGCAGTTTCTTAATGCATTATATAGTCATTTTACAGGGAGGAGCATCCAGACAAGACAACATACATATTAATTCGGTGACGTTACAATCAGCAAGTGTCAACTGTAAGGATTAGCCATCCGCTGTTGCACAATGAATGTTCTTAACCTTAACTTGCTTCACATAATAAATACTTTTCTCCTTGTTAAACTGACCTTACATACTGAATGCTTCCAATATTGTTAAATGGGTCTACATAATTAATACTTTTCCACCTTGTTAACCATTACCCTTGCCTCAAGCACCCTACTGTTAACTGCAAATTCTTATCTAATCTGAATCCTGCTCAGCTGAACCTCTTGTTTCACAAAACTCCGAACTTAACTCTTTCCCTATCTGCTTATACCCTCTACACATTCTCAACAACATTTAGGACGTTAAATAAAGAAAGCATTATTTAAACATATTATATAAACCATTACGGCTTAAACCTGAAAATCTCCTTGTTCTATTTCCATTTCCATCCAAGAGTCTCCCTACCCCACCCCCGCTCCCCCATATGAAATCTTGGGGATTCTAGTACCTCTGCTGGGACCTAATTATGTCGCACAACCTTCAAGTCAACTTGATTCTGGTCAGCGGTCCCACTACAATTGGTGTAATTTTAGTGTATAAAAGCAAAGCACAATGTTGAAGTAGTTAAATGTTCAATTTCCAACAATGGACTTGTTGGACCGAAGGGCCTGTTTCCACACTATAAGTAATCTAATCTAATCTAATGTCATACGGTCAACTTTATTGCATGTACCTTTTACTGATTTGATTACTTTGCTTAGGGTCATAGGTAGAGGTTCATAATCATATTCAGGCTAACATCACAAAACTCATTCAGCAAACTCATTCCTGTTCTTTGACTGGACACAATCATAATTTTATTGATAAGTTAACAGAATTTTATCTCTTTTACTAACAAAGTGTTGTTATTATTCTCTGACTCATTTAGCTAGTATACTCTTTCTCAGTCCTGTAACCTCTGCAGAGCTCAAACCAATTTCTCAAGATTACAGTTAAATTAGAACTGGCTCACTTGACTCTTCAGGTGAACAGTTTGTCAGCAGGATTTCCAATGCCTTAAGCCTGTACATATGAATTCCACATACCACTCTTTTGCATTATTCAAATTGGGCTCATGCACAATAAATTCAGAACCAGATGAGTAAAACTAATCGACTGGAACACCAAAACAAATCAGCATGAAACAAGGAAAACAACAACTACGCAATCTACTCAAATTATTTCATGTAATGAACAGAAATTGACTTCACAATGATTAATATGTCAAGTCTAAAAACAGTAAAGGAAAATGGACCTCAAAATAGCCTTATAAAAACTTGAACTCAACTCTACAATTCAACAAACTTGCAATTTTAGTACTGGCTAAAAATACATGCATGCTACAATTGACTAGGAGAAAGTGAGGACTGCAGATGCTGGAGATCAGAGCTGAAAAATGTGTTGCTGGAAAAGCGCAGCAGGTCAGACAGCATCCAAGGAGCAGGAGAAGGGCCCGAAACGTCGATTCTCCTGCTCTTTGGATGCTGCCTGACCTGCTGCGCTTTTCCAGCAACACATTTTTCATGCTACAATTGACTCCCATCAATTTCTTCATAAAGCTGCTGTTTTCTCCTAAGCAGTTGTTTTCAGTTTCCAAACTGAATATTATGTATTACCAAGTTCCACAATTCAAGAAAATAATATGCATTCAGAGATCAGTTAATCCACCAAAGCTGCCTAAGATTTTTGTTCCCTAATACATCATACTAGACCCACAATTCCCACCCAAACAGAAAACATGCAAAAGTTAGGTCAGGATAACAACCAAAACAAAACACTTAAAAATCTGTGCCATACATCAGAGTACTATTGAATTCAAGATCATATTTATGGGCAGATGGCTTGCTAAGGCACAAAAAAATTAAACATATAATATGGATTATAACAACCTGCTGGTTAGTAGGTAGGAATTGTGGTGATTTACTAAATAAACAAAATTAGAAACTCGAACAGTGACATGTCATGACATTGAATTGAATAAATGTAGCAATCTGTTGAATATCACCATAGAATGATAAAGTTTTCTTTGGGTCAAATAAACCAAAATGCCTCACTAGTGTCAAACATGGAGGAAACCAATCAAGCTGGTTTTGCTGACATGTGATTTCAGTCCCACATTACACGAATGGTTCTTAATGCCCTCAGGGATGCCATCTTCTCAAGAACAAATAGCAGTTGAAGCACAAGCCAAGTTAATATCCAGTCTAAACTTGCATGTTAACATCTTGTATTTGTCTAAGAAAGCACTTCACAGAAACTATAACAAAATTAGGTAACAAGTTGCAAGGGGAACTATGAGGGTAGATCATCAAATACCTGGTCAAACAGGTAGTTGTTAAGGAGCAGCTTAAAGTTGACAGGCAAAGGTTTAGAAAGAGAATTGTAGTGCTTAGTACATTGCTTCGCAAAGTTGATTTGAGCTGAAACTGTATGGTTGCGAGCACTGAGGCAGCAATGGCCACTTTGGAGCTCTGACTAAGTTATAATACCTGTCCTCGCGATCGCACAATTCTCACTAAGTGATCATAATAATTAAATTGGGGTCAGAGGGGAAAACATTTGGGAAACACTGGTGGCTCAGTAGTTAGCACTGCTGGTTCACAGCACCAGGGATCTGGGTTTGATTCCAATCTCAGGTGACTGCCTGTGTGCAGTTTGCACATTCTCCATGTCTGCATGGGTTTCCTCCGGGTGCTCCAGTTTCGTCCCACAGTCCAAAGATGTGCAGATTAGGTAAAGTGGCCATGCTAAAGTGCCCACAGTGTCCAGGGATGTATAGGTTAGATGCATTATTCAGGGAAAATATAGAGTAATTGAACAGGGAAATGGATCTGTGTGAGATATTCTTTGGAGAGTCGGTGTGGATTTGTTGGACCAAATAGCCTGTTCCCAGTGTCAGGATTCTATGGTTCACTGGTTCATAGCTTTAGGGACTGAAGGAATGATTAACACTGAAATATAAAAAAGGGGGCCAGAATTGGAGAAACAGACAGAAGAATAAAAATATCAAAACAGGATGGGTAAATGAGAATAGAATTATTTGCTCAGGTAAAGGGTGAGACATAAAGACAACACAAAGAAATCTGGTCTGATCATATGGTCCAATTCCAGGTTCTAATTCCCATAAATGTGGTGTAGATTTTAGAAGACATGAGTGAGATTGTGGTGAAGTATATCTTATGTTTTTAAAGCCCAATTTGAGAACAGATTCTAACACTTAATTTGGAACAGGCAATGATTAACTTTGGGTTATGGTTTCAATTCTTGCTACTCACCAAAAGCAGATTTTGATAGACCATGTATTTTCTAATCAATCTGTTCAGAGATGTTATTATACACCTCTGGCACAGGTGGGACTTGAACCTTGAATCCTTGCTCAGAGGCAGGGGCACTATCGCTGCAAGAGCCCCTTTAGCATTACCGCTCGAAATAGAGAAAAATTGGAGATAGGCGTTTCTGAATCTAGTGTGAATTATTGCTATTTTCCATAACACAACCAATATCTAGAGCTCTCTAAAATGAACATATATTCCTTTGCAGCAATACAATTGTTTCACTAAAGATAATCATTTATTAGGAAACCTCTTCAGGTAATGGGGAAACTCACTCTTGGCAGACACATCTGAATGCACCAAGCATTTTGCAGTTTTGTTTTTGATATCCAGCATCTAAATATCTGTCAAGTACTTCTACTTTCTTCAACATAGGAAAAAAAGTAGGCCATTTAGCCCCTCAGGTCTGCCCTGTCATTCAGTCAAGTGATCTGTGCACTAACTCCATTTACTCCATGTTTCTCAGTACCTCTAGTTAGTAAAAACCTATCAATCCCAGATTTAAAGTGAACATTCAATCCAGCATCACTTCTGTTGGCAGAAGAGTAATCCTCACTACTACTGCCTATTACATATACAAGGGTTTCGAATTGTACTCCTGAAAAGGTCCAGTTCCACATTCCGGGTTCTATTAACTTACCCTAGACTTCCCAAATAGCAAAACAAAATCTAACCTGCCTGTTATCTTCAATATCTTGAAAACTTTAATCAAATTACTCCTAATGTTTTATGCTACAGGGACCACAACAGCATATTATGTAATCAATCCGCATGAATAAACTCCTGGTGTTCACGTACCATTCTGGTAAATCTATGCTGTATTCCCTTGAGGCCTATGTAGCTTTCTAAAGCATGGTGCCCAAAGATGCTTTCATTAGTTCAAGTGTGACATAATCAGACCTTTACATAGTTGTAGCATGATTTCATCACCTGGTATATTTTAATGCTATAGTGATAAAAGCTAGCATTCCATTAGCCATTTTGATTTTTGTTTGCATTTCCTCATCAAATTTCAATGATGGGAGCCTCTTTGGACCTCCACAGCTTCTAGATATTGACCATTTTAGAAGTACTTTGTTCGATCCTTCCATTCCCTTGGTTTAAAGTGGACAATTGCATATTTCCCCATATTAACTTCAATTTGCCACAGTTTTGCTTATCTATTAACATACCTTTGTAATTTTATGCTTCCATCAACACCGCTTACAACACTTACCCAACTTGGACATGTGACTTTCCATCCCATTACCCAATTCATGAACTGAGGACCAAAATGTGTGTACTTCACAAAAATGACATTGCAATGCAATGTATTACCAGCAAGGCCATTAATATTCCTTTAAAATACTTTTTACAAATATTTTGTACAGTGCATTGTTCTGGTCTTATTTGAACATTTACTCCTTTTTACTTTAAAACAGTATTGTCATAATAAATTACAAATTCAAACATTGCTGAACCAGAGCTATTGAAGAATCCTGGACATGGATTTTTATCCCCCACTGTCAAAATCAGTCAGGCTGGTTAAGTCACATTTACTTCCTTTGCTAATCATTCAACCATTTAGGCCCAAACAATTCAGGCATCTATAATACTGTTGCTGAATTGCAGAAATCAATCATCCACATTCCTGCAAACGGACAGTAATCAATGACTGGTTCACAAAATAAATATCCACAGCAACTTTTAACTCCTTGTGCTAACAGAGTGTCAACTTTGACAAAATAATTTTGCTAAATATATTGCCATGAGAATAGGAGAGCAAACTAAAAACTTAATATTCTGTTAAGTTTGCTTCCCTATGGGACTGTTTTATATTGACCAAAGGATAATCCAAGCAGCAACTGACATGGTTTTGATCATGATTCATTTTGATACCCTGTGGAAGTATACAAATAAAAAAAGTGGGATTGTGACTACTGTCATGTAAACATAATCAATTCAACTTTACCTACTTGTTCAGTAGAACTAAACAAATAAATTTAGAAATGACACCTACAGCACATTCTTTTAAATTCGCTTAATAATTCAAACTATATATTAGCATAGATGATATCTATTTTCATCGTGCACACAGTTCCTCCCACAAAAAGCAAATGCGTTCCATCACTTTCCATTCAAGTAAAACTTTGAAGTTGGAAACCAGTTGAAGACTTGAAATTAATCAGAAATATAATATAATTTTGATTCAAGTCTAAATTGGAAGCAAAAAGCTTGAATCTTAAGGAAATGCAAACATCATTAGAAAAATCCACACAAGACACCACAACGTATGAATTAGTGCTTTAGTAAAAATGACTTACTGTTTGCTTATTTCAGCAGACAGTAACTAAAATGGCAAAGAAATTATTGCTGTCAATTCCACCATTCCTTCGACCCAATTTAATGCATTGAACGGAGTGCTGGGATGTTCTGAACCTCAAGCTTTCTCCTCTCCTTTTTAACTTGGGTATACTGGACATTCTTACTCCTTCTAACCCAACATTCTTTAAGTGAGAAATGGTTCTCAAATTAGAAGACTGATAAAAGAAGGTAAAAGCGCAACAGATTCAAGGTAACACTACAAGTTGGATCCAAAAATTGGCTGAGTGGATCAGAGGCGGAGGTTGGAGGTAGAAGGAGGTTTGTGTGACTGGAGGTCAGAGTCTAGTAATATACCACAAGGATCAGTGTTAGGTCCCTTATGCTTGTGTTACGATATATATAAAAATAAAATAGAAGAAAACATGCTGGTGAGGGTGGGGTGGAGTGGGATGGGATGGAGAGACATTAAGTTTGCAGATGACGAAGACTGGCTTACTGTGAGACTTAAAGTTACAGAAGAATATAGACAGGTTGGGCAGATCAGTGGCAGATGGAATTTAACCCTGATAAACATGAGGTGATGAAATTTGGAAGATGCAGCAAGACAAGGGAGTACTCAATGAATGGCAGGACATTGCAATGCTCAGTGAAGTGATATCTTCAGGTGCTTGTCCCTGAATGTGCCACGATAATTTGATAGGTTATTTAAGGCTGCATATAGGACATTAGCCTTTATCAGTCGCAGCACAGATGATTTGATTTGATTTCATTTCATTTCATTTCTTGTTGTCACATGTACCTAAGTACAGTGAAAAGTTTTGTTTCACAAGCAGTACAGGCAGATCATACAGATCAAAGAGTGCTTAGACAGTGAGACATACAAGGTTACGGCTGCTCAGGAGGTGCACAAAGCAAGATAAACATTAGCAAGATCAACATTATTTGAAATAGACAGGTTCAATCAGCAGTCTAATAAGTAGGGAAGGTGGTGTTCTTGAGCCCTTGTTGGTGCGTGTCCAAGTTTCTGTACCTTATGCCTGATGGAAGAGGGTGGAAGAGAGCATTACAAGGGTGGGAGGGGTCTTTTATGATGTTGGCAGTCTTTCAGCAGCAACAAGAAATGGAGTCTGTGAATGGAAAGTTGGTTTCTGAGATGGCCTGGGCAATGCACACAACTCTCTGTAGTTTCTTGCGGTCTTGGCCAGAGTAGTTACCATACCAAGCTATTATGCACCCATAAAATTCTTTCAAAGGTGCATCTATAAAGGTTGGTGAGGGTCCTCACAGACATGTTGAATTTTCTAAGCCACCTGAGGAACAGGAGGCATTGTTGTGCCTTCGACAGTCGCATCTGCATGGGAGGTCCAGGCCAGATTGTTGGTTATTGTCACTCCTAGGAACTTGAAGCTCTCGACCATCTCCACCTCAACCATATTGATGTAATTGGGGGATTGTCCTCCTCCCTTCTTCCTGAAGTCAATGATCAGCTCTTTTGTTTTGCTGACATTGAGAGATTGTTATCATTCACAAAATCAAGCACTCAAGGATTATCGTGGAGGAGGTGCTGTTGTCCATCTTCAAGTCGGACAGTCAGGAAGCTAAAAGATCATAGATGTTAGTTTGGAGCTATACAGGACTTTGGTTAGACCATAGTTCTGGGAGTGCTATATGCAATTCTGGTCACTGCACTATAGGAAGGGTGAGATTACACTGGAGGGGTGCAATGGAGATTTGTGAGAATGTTGCCTGGGTTGGAGCAGTTTAGCCATGAAGACTGTGAACTACCCAAGAATACTTTGCACTGTTTTGGAATACAGAACAAAATAATAAAATTAGAGAACTGGAAAGAAAGACAAAACTTTAAATGAATGAAACGGGCAATTATCAAAATAAACATTTAATCTCAAATAGGCACATTCAATTTCATGCAGCAAGGCTACTTTTTAATTCATTCATGGAATGTAGGCATCTCTGGCTGATCCAACATTTATAGGCCAACCCAGTTACGTTTGAGGTGATAGTGATGAGCTGTCCTCTTGAATCAATGCAGTCCATTTTTTTGTAGGTGCTCCTGCAATGCGATGAGAGAGTAAATTCAGGATGTTGACCACTGAAGGAATGGTGATGTATTTCCAAGTCAGGTTGGCGAACAGTTTGGAGGGGAACTTGCAAGTGGCAGTGTTCCTGTATGTCTATTACTCTTGCCTTTCTAAATGGTAGTGGTCATGGGTTTGGAATGTGCAATGTAAGCAAGAAAGTTACTGGTGGCTGATTAAGAAAGGGAAAAAAAACTCAATATATTGTGAATAAGGATTTGGAGATGAAACCATTATTGAACAGAGGTAAATAGTTTTACTCACGTTAATAGAACCAAAAAGCTAATAATTGAGCAAAGACAGGTAATGGAACTTCTGCACTGAACCCAGAACTATTCTCATGCTCACGGCGGCAAGTACTCAAAGTATCTCATTCACTGCAAGCCTATTCAAGGAAGTCTCCAGTTAACCAGAGTGCTGAACGAAACAGCCAATTGTGACATGAACAACCAGAGCTACAAAAAGCTAACCCACTGACAAATCCTTTAGGGAACCAGCGAGTCTCAGCTGAACAGCAACTCGAAGGGCGGGAGCTTGCACCAGGGGCCTGCCGGGAGCAGTGAGTCATTGATTTGAGCCTTTAAAAACTTACCATGAGCGCGGGAGTCCTCCATTTTGGTTTTTCAGCGGCAGCGGCAACTCGTAGGGCAGGAGCTTGCACTAGGGGCCTGCCGGGAGTGGTGAGTCACTGATTTGTGCTTTTAAATTTGAAGTCAAAGCAGGGGTTTCTGGGAAAGGAGGGACTTCTTATTTTTTTTCTGTCCTGCTATATAAGTCAGTGTTTTCTCAACCCGAGACCCTACCTTTGTCAGGCCTCCCACCCAACCACCTCCTCTAACCTTAAAGACCGGGGGTATATCAGGTAAGCGTCTCTTTTTTACTTTACGACTAGGGGACTAGCAGGGATGGCAGTGCAGGGAGAGCAATGTTCCTCCTGCATGATCTTTGAGGTCAGGGACGCCAATAGTGTCCCATCCAAGTACATCTGCAGGAAGTGCACCTAAGTCTCACTCCTCCAAGACCGTGTTAGGGAACTGGAGTGGGAGACGGATGAACTTCGGATCATTCGGGAGGCAGAGGCTGTGATAAATAGGAGTTACAGGGAAGTAGTTACTCCTAGGCAAGAAGAAAGCTGGGTGACTGTTCGAAAAGGGGAAAAAAAACAGACAGTGGAGGGATCTCCTGTGGTCGTTCCTCTGAAAAACATGTATACCATTTTGGATACTGTTAAGGAGACGACTTACCAGGTGCAAGCAGTGGGGCCCAAGTCCCTGGCACTGGGCCTGTCCCTGTTGCACAGGAGGGAAAGGAAGAGAGTGTTAGTCATTGGGGACTCAATAGTTAGAGGCTCAGATAGAAGGTTTGTAGGGAACAAGCGAGACTCGCAGTTGGTGTGTTGTCTCCCAGGTGCCAGGGTCCGTGATGTCCCGGATTGTATCTTTGGGGTCCTGAAGGGAAAGGGTGACTAGCCTCAAATCATTGTCCATGTAGGTACCAACGACATAGGTAGAAAGAGGGATAGGGATGTAAAGCAGGATTTTAGGGAGCTACGTTGGAAGCTGAGAGCTAGAACAAACAGAGCTGCTATCTTTGGTTTGTTACCCATGCCACGTGATAGCGAGGCAAGGAATAGGGGCAGAGATCAGCTGAACACATGGCAGCAAGGATGGTGCAGGAGGGAGGGTTTCAGATACCTGGATAATTGGGGCTCAATCTGGGGAAGGTGGGACTTGTACAATCAGGACGGTCTTCACTTGAACCAGTAGGGTACTAATATCCTGGGTGGGAAATTTACTGGTGCTATTCGGGTGGGTTTAAATTAGCTCAGCAGGGGGATGGGAACAGAGGTGTAGCTGCAGTGTACAGGAGGCTAAGAGTAGGAAAGACAGGGACAGGATTTCAGGGTCATGGGAATGTGCTGGCAGACAGCGAAGTGGTTTGAAATGTGTCTACTTCAACGCCAGAAGTATCCAAAATAAGGAAGGTGAACTTGCAGCATGGATAAGTACCCGGTACTTCGATGTTGTGGCTATTTCGGAGACATAGATAGAGCAGGGTGAGGAATGGATGTTGCAGGTTCCAGGGTTTAGATATTTCATTAAAATCAGGCAAGGCGTCAAAGAGGGGGAGGCGTGGCCTTGTCAGTCAAAGATAGTATAACGGTGGCTGAGAGAACTTTTGATGAGGAGTTGTCTACTGAGGTAGTGTGGGCTGAGGTTAGAAATATGAGAGGAGAGGTCACACTTCTTGGGAGTTTTTTTTATAGGCCTCCGCAGAGTTCCAGGAAGGTGGAAGAGAGGATTAGCAACATTATTCTGGGTAGGAGTGAAAGGAACAGGGTGGTCATTATGGGGGACTTTAACTTCTCCAACATTGATTGGAAATGTTCTTGCTCTAGTACGTCAGATGGATCAGTTTTTGTCCAATGTGTACAGGAGGGTTTCCTGACACAGTATGTCAAAGGGCAGACAAGAGGGGAGGCCACACTGGATCTGGTGCTTGGTAATGATTTGTCAGGTGTTTGATTTAGTTGTAGGTGAGCACTTTGGAGAGAGTGACTATAATTCAGTTACATCTAGTTTAGCGATGGAAAGGGATAGGTACATGCCACCGATCAAGAGTTATCGATGGGGCAAGGGCAATTATAATGCGATTAGGCAAG
>NC_057739.1:40240740-40242256 GCF_004010195.1 Chiloscyllium plagiosum
CCCAGCTGTGAGCGTGCCTGTTCCTTCTATCTAAGTGTGTGTGTCTATACAGGGTCCCCAGCTGTGACTGTGCCTGTTCCTTCTATCTAAGTGTGTGTGTCTATACAGGGTCCCCAGCTGTGACTGCGCCTGTTTCTTCTATCTACGTGTGCGTGTCTATACAGGGTCCCCAGCTGTGACTGCGCCTGTTTCTTCTGACTAAGTGTGCATGTCTATACAGGGTCCCCAGCTGTGACTGTGCCTGTTCCTTCTACCTAAGTGTGAGTGTCTATACAGGGTCCCCAGCTGTGAGTGTGCCTGTTTCTTCTATCTAAGTGTGCGTGTCTATACAGGGCCCCCAGCTGTGAGTGTGCCTGTTTCTTCTATCTAAGTGTGCGAGTCTATACAGGGTCCCCAGCTGCTATCTAAGTGTGCGAGTCTATACAGGGTCCCCAGCTGTGACTGCGCCTGTTTCTTCTATCTAGGTGTGCATGTCTATACAGGGTCCCCAGCTGTGACTGCGCCTGTTTCTTCTATCTAAGTGTGAGTGTCTATACAGGGTTCCCAGCTGTGAGCGTGCCTGTTCCTTCTATCTAAGTGTGCGTGTCTATACAGTGTCACCAGCTGTGACTGCGCCTGTTTCTTCTTTCTAAGTGTGCATGTCTTTACAGGGTCCCCAGCTGTGACTGCGCCTGTTTCTTCTATCTACGTGTGAGTGTCTATACAGGGTCCCCAGCTGTGAGCGTGCCTGTTTCTTCTATCTAAGTGTGCGTGTCTATACAGGGTCCCCAGCTGTGACTGCGCCTGTTTCTTCTATCTAAGTGTAAGTGACTATACAGGGTTCCCAGCTGTGAGCGTGCCTGTTCCTTCTATCTAAGTGTGCGTGTCTATACAGGGTCCCCAGCTGTGAGCGTGCCTGTTTCTTCTATCTAAGTGTGCATGTCTATACAGGGTCCCTAGCTGTGACTGCGCCTGTTTCTTCGATCTAAGTGTGCGTGTCTATACAGGGTCCCCAGCTGTGAGCGTGCCTGTTTCTTCTATCTAAGTGTGCGTATCTATACAGGGTCCCCAGCTGTGACTGCGCCTGTTTCCTCTATCTAAGTGTTAGTGTCTATTCAGGGTCCCCAGCTGTGACTGCGCCTGTTTCTTCTATCTAAGTGTGAGTGTCTATACAGGGTCCCCAGCTGTGAGCGTGCCTGTTCCTTCTATCTAAGTGTGGGTGTCTATACAGGGTCCCCAGCTGTGAGCGTGCCTGTTCCTTCTATCTAAGTGTGGGTGTCTATACAGGGTCCCCAGCTGTGAGCGTGCCTGTTCCTTCTATCTAAGTGTGGGTGTCTATACAGGGTCCCCAGCTGTGAGCGTGCCTGTTCCTTCTATCTAAGTGTGGGTGTCTATACAGGGTCCCCAGCTGTGAGCGTGCCTGTTCCTTCTATCTAAGTGTGGGTGTCTATACAGGGTCCCCAGCTGTGAGCGTGCCTGTTCCTTCTATCTAAGTGTGGGTGTCTATACAGGGTCCCCAGCTGTGAGCGTGCCTGTT
>NC_057739.1:40242379-40266385 GCF_004010195.1 Chiloscyllium plagiosum
CAAATAGAATAAAGGAGAACCCTAAAGCTTTCTATAGGTATGTGAGGAATAAAAGGATGATGAGGGTAGGAATAGGGCAGGTAAAAGACAAAAGTGGGAAGTTGAGTGTGGACCCTGTAGAGATCGGAGAGGTGCAAATGAACATTTCTCATCAGTGTTCACTCAGGAAAAGGAGGGTATTGTAGAGGAGAAGAATGAGGTACGAGATATTAGACTAGAAAGGATCAAAGTTAGTTACGCACAGGTGTCATCAATTCTAGAAGGAGTGAAAGTAAACAAGTCCCCTGGGCTGGATAGGATTTATCCGAGGATTCTCTGGGAAGCTAGGGAGGGAATAGCAGAGTCTTTGGTTTTGATATTTGAGTCATCATTGTCTACAAGTTAAGTACCTAAGGACTGGAGGATTGCAAATGTTGTGCCCTTGTTCAAGAAGGGCAGCAGAGATGACCCAGGTAATTATAGACCAGTGAGCCTTACTTCTGCTGCAGGAAAGGTTTTGGAAAGGATTATGAGAGATAAGATTTATAATCATCTAGCAAGCAACAATCTGATTTCAGATAGTCAACATGGTTTCGTCAAGGGCAGGTCATGTCTCACAAACCTCATTGAATTTTTTGAGGTGACCAAGCATGTCGATGAGGGTAAGGCAGTTGACGTGGTATACATGGACTTCAGTAAAGCCTTTGATAAGGTTCCACATAGTAGGCTGATGGAGAAAATGCAGAGGCATGGAATTGAGGGTGATTTAGCAGTTTGGATTAGAAACTGGCTTTCTGGAAAAAGGCAGTGAGTGGTGGTTGATGGAAAATATTCAGTCTGAAGTCCAGTTACTAGTGGTATGCCACAAGGATCTGTTTTGGGACCACTGCTGTTTGTCATTTTTATAAGTGACTTAGACGCAGGCATAGGTGGATGGATTAGTAAATTTGCAGACGACAATAAAGTCGGAGTAGTGGACAGTTTGGAAGAATGTTGCAGGGGGACTTGGATAAATTGCAGCATTGAGCTGAGATGGCAAATGGAGTTCAATGCAGGTAAATGTGAGGTGATGCACTTTGGGAAGACTACCAGGATGGCAGAGTACTTGGTGAATGGAAAGATTCTTGGTGGTGTGGATGTGCAGAGGGATCTTGAAGTCCATGTGCATAGATCCCTGAAAGTTGCCACCCAGGTGGATAGTGCTGTGAAGATTGCATACGGTGTGTTAGGTTTCATTGGTAGAGTGATGGAGTTCCGGAGCCACAATATCATGCTGCAACTATACAAAATGCTGGTGCGGCCACACCTGGAATATTATGTACAGTTCTGGTCACCCCATTACAGAAAGGATGTGGAAGCATTGGAAAAGGTGCAGAGGAGATTTACCAGGTTGCTGCCTGGTCTGGAGGGAAGGTTTTACGAGGAAAGGCTGAGAGACTTGGGTCTGTTCTCATTGGAAAGGTGGCAGCTAAGGGGAGATTTGATAGAGACATACAAGATGATCAGAGGATTAGATAGGGTAGACAGTGAAAGTCTTTTTCCTAGGATGATGACGTCAGCTTGTACGAGAGGGGACAACTACAACTTGAGGGGTGATAGATTTTACACAGAGTGTGGTAAGGGCATGTGGTAAGGACTACCTGCTAAGGTAGTCAACTCAGCCACATTAGGGAGATTTAAACAATCCTTGGATAAGCACATGGATGATTTTGGGATAGTGTAGGGGGATGAGCTGAGAATAGTTCACAGGTCGGTGCAACATCGAGGGCCGAAGGGCCTGTTCTGCGCTGTATTGTTCTATGTTCTAACAGTCATCACTGTTGCCTCAGACTCACAAACCCTACTAATTAGTTTGTGACCTATAGGTTGGTACCTCTAATTTGTAAACATTGCTGCAAAGCTTTTGTTGAAAGAGAAGGTTACGGTGAGGAAATCAATTCTGAACTGAATAAAAGTGAAGCACGAGAGAAGTAATTTAAGATGAAAAAGGATGAAGTGCTGAGACTTGATTGGATGCATCTAAAAATCCTGAGAAATACGGTGAAATAAATAGCGATGAAACTAGAGATCACAATTTCAAGGTTTTATTAAGCAAGCACCATAGCACTGGAAGTAACCAATTTAACACCCATTTTTAAAAAGGAAGACAGATCTCACCCAGTTAATTATAAGGCTGTTAGCATTTAAAGTAGAAACACTTTTGAATTCTTAATTAAAGATAAAAGTATTAAATATCTAAATGTGATAATAATCAAAAGCTACTTACAGATTTCAAAATAGAATATCACTTTATAAATTTGATACTGCTCTTTAAGGTGGTGACAGATATGGTGAATGGAGCAAGGCAGTGAATGTGGTCTGTATAACTAGAGGACATTTTGAAGAGGATTAAGTAAAAATTATAAGAGTAGTGAAATTGTAAGAGTAGCGAAATTATAAGAGCAGGAAATTTGATTAAAAATTGGTCAATTGAGAAGAAACATTGTGCTAAAAGGCCAGTTTATTAAAATTGCTGCCAATGGATATTGGATATCTGCAGGATTCTGTTCTGGTACTGATCCTGCTCATTGTGTACATATGTGATTTGTATTTAGGGCTAATGGGCGTAGTACCAAATTTGCAAACAGTAACAAAAGCTAAAGTAAATAATGCTGAGGCCCAATGGACACAACAAAGGAAAGCTGATAAAATGGTGGAATGCGCAAAATGTAGCAGGAACTCCAAACACAGTCCTGTCAACCCTTCAAAGTCCTCTTCCTTCTGGAGCCAAGTACCAAAATTGGAAGAGCTCACAGGTTGGTCAAACAAATGCCTGTCTATTATTTTCACGGAATTGAACCTTACAAGCAAGGTCTCAGACACACAATCATGATCCCTGCAAATGTCTTGTCCCACCTGCAGGGTAGACCCACTAGTGGTACTTTCACAGTAGTACGTGGGAAAGAAGATGTCCTGAAAATCTTCAAATTGAGTCTGGACCCCATGAAACATCACATAATAAGATCAAAACAAAAGGCAAAGAAATCTCCTTCTAATTATTATATACTGCCATTTTGAGCTGTTACTGCTGCATATGTAACACCAGTTGGAAGAAAATTGAAGGTGGCAAGTGCACAGAATACACCCTCAGTGGACAACTTTAATGTTCATCACAGAGTGGCTCAGCAGTACCACCACAGACTGAGCAGGGTGAGTCCGAATGGATGTAGCTGCTAGTCTGGGTCTGCAGCAAATGGTCAGGCATCCATTAAGAAGGGAAAACATACCCATCTTCAACTGCCACAGATGTATCTGACAATTACTGCATTGGTAAGAGTGACTACTGCACCATCCTTGAGGTGACTAAGTCCCATCATCACATTTAGGATAGCCTCAACTGTGTTGTGTGGCACTACTACCCTGCAAAATGGGATAAACTTCAAACAGATCTAACAGATCATAACTGGGCATCAATGAAGCAGTCTGAGCCAGCAGCAAAACTGTCCTCCCAAGATAATCTGGAGCCTCATGGCCAGCAGAATGCAACTCCACCATTACCAGTAAGCCATGAGATCAATACTGATTTAGTGGAGAATGCAGAAAACAAAGAATAAAGAAAATTTACAGTCCAGTAACAGGCCCTTCGGCCCTCCAAGCCTGAGCCGATCCAAATCCACTGCCTAAATCTATCCCCCAATTCCTAAGCATCTGTATCCCTCTGCTCCCCACCTCCTCATGCATCTGTCCAGACACATCTTAAATGAATCTACCATACCTGCCTCTACTACCTCGGCTGGCAACGTGTTCCAGGCACCTACCACCCTCTGTGTAAAGTACTTGCCGCGTATATATCCCTTAAACCTTTCATCTCTCACCTTGAAAGCATGACCTCTTGTTATTGAATCCTTCACCCTGGGAAAAAGCTTCTCTATCCACCCTGTCTATACCCTTCATGATTTTGTAGATCTCAATCAGGTTACCCCCCCCCCCCCCCATCTCCTTTTTTCTAATGAAAACAATCCTAACCTACTCGACCTCTCTCTATAGCTAGCACCTTCCATACCAGGTAACATCCTCGTAAACCTTCTCTGCACCCTCTCCAAAGCCTCCACATCCTTTTGGTAATGCGGCGACCAGAACTGTACAATGTGGCTGAACAAATGTCTTGTACAATTTAACTTGACCGGCCAGGTCTTATACTCAATAACCCATCCGATGAATTCAAGCTTACCATATGCCTTTTTGACCACCCTCTTGGATAGGGTGGTCAAAAAGGCAGCAACCTTCAGGGTACAATGGACCTGAACTCCCAAATCTCTCTGCTCGTCAACTTTTCCCAAGGCTCTTCCATTTACTGTATAATTCGCTCTAGAATTAGACTTCACAAAATGCATCACTTCACATTTGCCTGGATTGAACTCCAACTGCCACTCCTCCACCCAGCTCTCCAGTCTATCTATATTCTCCTGTATTCTTTGACAGTCCCCTATGCTTTCTGCTACTCCACCAATCTTCGTGTCATCTGCAAACTTGCAGATCATACCAACAGTGCACTCTTCCAGATCATTTATGTATATTACAAACAACAGTGGCCCCAGCACTGAGCCCTGTGGATAACCACTGGTCACCATTCTCCATATCAAGAAACTCCCTTCAACTACTACTCTCTGTCTCCTGTTACTCAACCAGTTCTTTATCCACCTAGCTAGAACACGCTGCACACCATGTGACTTCACTTTCTCTATTAGTTTACCATGGGAAACCTTCTCAAATACCTTACTAAAGTTCATGTATATGACATCTACAGCCCCTCCTTCATCTATCAACTTGGTCACTTCCTCAAAGAACTCTATTAAGTTGGTAAGGCACGATGTCCCCTGCACAAAACCATGTTGCCTATCACTGATAAGCCCATTCTTTTTCAAATATAAATACATTTTATCCCTCAGTACTTTCTCCAGAAATGTTTCCACCACTGACGTCAGGTTCACTGGTCTGCAGTTACCCAGAATATCTACTACCCTTCTTGTACAGGAGGACAACACGAGCAACCCTTCAGTCCTCTGGCAACCTCACCTATGTTTAAGGATGCTACAAAGATATCTGTCAGGGCCACAGCTATTTCCTCTCTCGCCTCCCTCAACAACCTGTCCAGCCCTGGGGATTTGTCCACCTTAACAACCTCTAGCCTACCCAACACATCTTCCCTACTTATGTCAACATGATCCAGACTAATAACTTCTACCTCTAATCTCAATATTCATCATGTCCCTCTCCTAATGCAAAGTAATCATTCAGAATCTCACCCATTGCCTCAGGTTCAACACACAGCCTTCCTTCCTTTTTCCTTAGTGGACCAATCCTTTCTCTAGTTACCTGCTTGCTTCTTATATAAAAATAAAAGGCTTTGGGATTCTCCTTAATTCTGTTCACTAAAGGATACTAAGAGCAGCACTGAGTATACGAGGCATGAACCTGAAGCTACAACACATCGTGTCACATCAGTCATGAATGGTGAACAACTAAACACATCAATGTGGGATACAGCTTCACAAATATCCCCAATCCCATTGATGGGGGAGCACAGCACATCACTGCAAAATATAAGACTGAAGTTTTTTTTTTTAAATCTTCAGGCAGAAGTGTGGAATGGGTGACCCTTCTTAGCCTCCTTTGGAGATACCCAGCTTCAAGGATGCCAGTCCACAACCAAGTTAGTTCAATGCACACAATATCAAGGAAAAGCTGAAGGTACTGGATCATGCAAAAGGCTATCAATTCTGACAACATCCCAGCAAGCGTACTGAAGACTTGCGCTGCAGTGCTCACTATACCCCAAGATAAGATGTTCCAGTCCAGATACATCTACCCAGCAATGTGGAAATTTGCCTAGGAATGTCCTGTACACAAAAAGTAGGATAAATCTAACCTGGTCAACTACCGTCCCATCCATCAACTCTTCATCATCAATTAAGTGATGAAGGGGTCATCATGCAAGAGTTGCTTAGTAATGACCAGAACACTGCTGCTCAGTAGGGTTCTGTCAGGACCACTCAACACCTGACTTCATTTGTCTTGTTTGAAATATGGACAAGAGAGTTGAATTCTAGAGGTGAGTGGTTTCTCTTGGCATCAAAGCCACAGATGACTGAGTGTAACATCAAGGAGCCTATCAAAACTGGAGTCAATGGGAATCAGAAAGAAAATTTCACTGATTGGAGTCATACCTAGCACAAAGAAAGATCACTGTAGTTGCATCAGAAGCAGTCCATGTTCAAATGCAACAAGATCTGAATATCCAGGCTTGGGCTGACATTGGGCAAGTAACAGTCTTGCCACATAAATGCCAGGCTATGACCATTACCAATAAAAGACAATCTAACCACCACCCCTTGACATTCAATGGCGTAACCATCACTGAATACCTCATTATCAACATTCTGGGGATACTTTTGACCAGACACTCAACTGGGCTAGGAATAATGCAACAAGTAACTCACTTTCTGACTCCCCATAGCCTGTCAGGATTGTGATGGAATACTCCCCACTTGCCTGGATGGGTGCAGCTACAACAACATTCAAGAAACTTCAGGAAAAAGCAGCTCATTTGAGTGACGTTACATCCACAAGCATCCACTCCCTCACCATTAATGCTCAGTAGCAGCTGTATGTGATCTACAAGATGCACTGCAGAAATTCCCCAAAGATCCTCAGACAGCACCTTTCAAACACATGACCACTTCCACCTAGAAGAACAAAAGCAGCAGATACATGGGAAAACCACCACTTTCAAGTTCCCCTCCAAGCCACTCACCATTCTGATTTGGAAATATAACTGCCGTTCCTTCAGTGTTGCTAAGCCAAAATCCTAGAATTCCCTCCCAAATAGCACTGTGGGTCAACCCACAGCATGTGGACTGCAGTAGTTCAAGAAGACAGCTCACCACATCCTTCACAAGGGCACGTAGGTCAGGCAATTAATGTTGACCAGCCAGCAACACCTCCATCCCACAAATTATTTTTTTTTAGTTCTAAAAGGTCAGATATCTTAGCTCCAAGACATCTCTGCAGGAGTTCCTCAGGAGAGTGTCCTAGCCCAAAATCTTCAACTACTTTCTTAAAAATCTTTTCTCCATCATAAAGATCAGAATTGGGGATGTTTGATTATTACACAACATTCAGCATAATGCAGCAAGACCTGGACAAAATTCAGATTTGTGCTGACAGATGGCAAGTAACATTTGTATCACACAATGCAATGGCCATTTGCAACAAGAGATAACCTATGACAATATGGCATTACCATTGCGGAGTTTGCCACTATCAATACCTTGAGGGTTACCATTGATTAGAAAGTGAAATGGACGAGCCATATATGCTGTGACTACAAGAGCAAATCAAAGGCTCAGGATCCTGTAACTCACTTCCTGTCTCTCAAAAGCCTGTCCACCATCTATAGGGCACAAGTCTATAGTCTGATGAAAAACTCTTCATTCATCTGAATGATTGCAACTCAAACAACACAAGGAGGAAGTCAAGTTCTTTGGCATCATGAGAGGCAGAGTAACAAGGTCAGTGGACTAGCAATTCAGAATCACAAGCTAATATTCTGGGGACATGGCTATGAATTCCACCAAGACAGAAGAAGAATAATTCTAGATTCAATAAAAATGTCGATGATGGCCCCATAATAATTGCAGATTGGTATAAAAAACCCATCTGGTTCACTCGTTTCCTTTAGGGAAGGAAATAGGTTGTCCTTACATACATGCTACCACAACAATGTGGTTGCCCTTTGCTCGATTAGCGATGTGCCTGGAGCATGCCCACATCCAATTTAAAGACACCCATATTCGCTCCTCCACCACTAATACAAAGTAACAGCAATGTGTACCATCTACAAGATGCATTGCAGAGATTTATTAAAGATAAATCTTTCCACAGCATCTTCCAAACCCTCAACCACTACCATCTACAGAAACAAGGTCAACAGACACATGGAACACACTACAATCTGCATATTCTGCTCCACACCACTCACTATTCGGACTTAAGAACATATCACTCTTCCTTCAATGTCAGTGGATCAAAATCCCGAAACTCTCTCCCTAACAGCTCTGAAGCTATACCTATACCACGTGGACCATAGCAGTTCAAGGTGGCAACTCACTACTACATTTTCAAGAGCAATGAAACATAAGCAAAAATGCTGCCAATGCCCAAATGCCTTGAATGAATAATTTAAAACAATATGGAATTGATCAATTAACATTAAATTTAACACACAAATAAACAAAATTGTGTGATGGAATGCCGTGTGATCTGGTACAGCACAAGAGATAAGGGGTGATGGGATTAGATCTACATGAACATTCCCTCAAGTGTATAAAGCTGTTTAAAAAAAAAACAGAATACTAAATTACACTATGGACAATGAACAAGATAAAATTCTGTATTCCGTTAAAAGCAAAGTTTGAGGGGGCTCTTGTGGTACATTGCTGGTGTCCCTAACTCTGAACCAAGAGGCCTGGGTTCAAGTCACACCTAATGACATATTCTGAACAAGATGATCAGAAATTCTAAAACCAGAGTGCAGTGTACAGCTATCAATGTACAAGCAAAGAGGTGGAGCAGCACAGGTTTTGAACAATACTGTTGGAGCTGCAAAACACAAATCTGAAGGATAACTTGAGAACCTGACCTGTTTGTACCAGAAGGAGCAAGGAGAATAATCTATCAAAAAGCTGTTTAAATGGATACAGGAATCAGACAAAAAGGCTAGAGAATTTACAATTAATGAGAATGAAGCATCACTGATCCCTTAAAAATAAGGCACTGAGATCACATATAATAACCCTTCTAAAGAAAAGTGTGTAGCTGGAGAACCCATCACCAGAAATGGTGATTGGATCAACTATTGTGCTCACAGTTAAGAGGTTAATTCAGTGATTGAAAGAAAGGGGTATTAAAACTGTTTTGGGCATGGAATGAGCTTAAGATCAACAACATTGCTTGTGTAGTCAACTAACAACAAAAACAAATTGTGACTTCTATGGTAGCTTAGAGATGTTTAAACCAACATTTCTATGAACTCTCATCACTCGGTGCAAAAGATCACAGACAATCCTCAATTACATCTTCTCTCTAGCCTTTAAGGAACCATTCACCGTGAATCCAACATCACTCCACACAGACATCTGTAACAAAACTGAATGCACGGAAGAACCTATGTGCAACCTGGTTCCTGCTTCAACTTAGTAGGAGGATATCATATCCAATTTATGATTATTTCATCTACATTCTTTGACAACTAAATTTTTTTGTTCATTACTTGGAAGTTTAGTAATGGACACTGTTACCAATACAGGAAAACATTACCAAGCAAATTCATAATATTTTCTATTTTGTGAAAGTAAATAAATAGGACAATCATTTGGAACTCTACATAACATGACATTAAAATTGGAGAGAAAGTAGGCTGCAATGAAGAAATCAAGAATTTACAATAGAATACGAATAAATTTAGTAAATGGGCCAAATTTTGGCAGATGGTGTTTAATGTGGACAAATCTGAGGTCATCAATTTTGGTCAAAAGAATAGAAAGGCAACTTATTATCTAAAATGGAAAGAAAGTTCAGTGCTTTGCTGCAGCATGATCTGGATATTCTTGTACATGAACCACAGAAAACTAATATGCAGGTATAGCAGATAATTAGAATGGCAAATGGAATCTTGGCATTTATTATTAAAGGAATAGAGAATAAAATAAGGAAGTGCTGCAGCAATTGTTAAGGTATTAGTGAGACCACACTATGAGTATTGCATACAGTTTTGGTTCCCCTACTTGAAAAGATATTTAGTTGCATTGCAGGCAGTTCATAGGTAGTTTGCTCTATTGACTCCAAACAGATTGAAGTTTAGCGAATTAAGAGATCTAATTGAGGTAATAATATATTAGATGGATTAACAAAGTAGACACAGAACAGATTGTTCCCCTTGTGGAGCAATCTAGAAGAGCACATCATTACTTTAGGATAAGGGGTAGCAGATTTAAAACAGACATGAGGAGGAATGGTTTCTCTTAAAGAGTCACGATTTAGCGGACATCACTATTCCAGAGTTCTGTGGATGCCAGTACAGAGTAATGTTAAGCAGGAGACACAAATTTTTAATTAGAAATAGGTTGAGGTGTTAAAAAGAGCAGGCAGGAAAGTGGAATTGAAGCGGAGAGGAGTTCAGCCATGATTGCAGTGAATGGCAGAGTAGGCTTGAGGGACTGAATTCTGGATGAATGGTGCTGGAAGAGCACAGCAGTTCAGGCAGCATCCGGACTGAATGTTCTACTCCTGCACCCAGTTCTTAAGTTCTTATATATAATATCACAATGAATGTTATAGGTATGGTACAAAGTACATCAGTAAACCTCAGAAGTAATGATATTAACAAAAATCATAGGGATGATGGGACTGAACAATGCAAATTTGTTAAAACAGTCAGAAAATAAGAGTTTTGGGTGCAGCTCAAAATCTGCAAGGGGCGTGCAGTATTTCTTTGCTTGTTAATTGTGTGACACAACTAACATGATTTAACCACACAAGGTTAAATTTACAGGCTGTAATTTACAGTATAAATATGATAATTAGGTGTTTCTAAAGTTCAATACTAATCTTGCAGTCAAATGATTATACCCCAAAAATGAACAACTATACTCACTCACCTGGATAACTACATTACGTAAGAGTGTCAAAGTTCACATTCAATGGGCATTTGCTATTCCAGAATTACAATGCTGTCAAACTTTGACTTAGCATTTCACTCTCCATTTTATTACTTAACCTATTCAAATACCAGACTGAAAATGTAAAAATTGAAAACTGCCAAGTCAATTTTCTTTCCAGGTGGCATGCACTATTTTTGCTACTTCATTATTTCCAGAGAAATACGCTACAAAAGATAGTAAATGTTCGCTAACATCACGCTCCTAACCTTTACATCCAAACAAATTTTAAGGCACCTAAAACTCTCATTTTACCAATATAGATAATGAACAGTAACTGAGTTAACAAGTCTAAACCTTGTTCTGCCAGACAGCCAAAACCTTTGTCATACTTGATCCACAGAAATACACATATATTGTACATGTACATACATAGAAATAAATGGGTAAATATATTTCAATAGAACTTAAATAATATTACACACTTGGGTAGGAGTTACTGACATTACAAAAGTGTTCACTTCATGCACAAAGTTCATGATTCAAGCAGCAAAAGTTTCACAGATTTAAGCTAATCTTTCAATAACTCAAGCAAACCATGATTCAAAACAATGATGAGTGCAAATAATTTCAAGCATCTGAAGCTTGCAGTAATCAAGAAAACAGCTGTCATCAGCAAAACACCCTCAAGACTCAACCAAACCGCTCAGAAAACCACAAAGATCCATTATTTAGTATCTTGGGCATACCTTGACTGGGACTGTTTACTGACGGTCATCATGACTGACTTTAGCATTATAGTCTTAGTGGGATTGGGGAAAGGGGGAGAAAAGAGAGTTTTTTCTTAACTTATCCTTCCTGATTTTAGATTTTAACAATGTCCCTCCATCCCAACCTCAAAAGGTTCAGAAATGAAAGCAAAATGTTGCAGATGCTGGGGATCTCAAATAAAAATAAAGTGTGAAGAAATTCAGGTCTGGTACCATCACAGTAAGAGATGTTTCAAGCCCAATGACTCTTCTTCAGGATCCCCGTTCGCAAGAAATTCCATTGGACTCAAAAAAGTAATTTCTCTTCAGACTTGTTGAATTTCTCCAACATTTTCTGATTTAATCTCAAGAATGCTCCTTACCATCCTAATGTAACATTTTTCCCACTCCCACAATCATTTATCAGTCTATAGAGAATTGATGCTGTAACAAAATCAAATTTGTGCCATAAGCCAACTTCCAATGAAAAACAGGCTGCCACAATCAACTCATTTCAGTATGATACAACAGAAGTTGCTGACAAGCCACAAGATTCGGCCACTGTGACAATTTTAATCATGTGCACAGGTACATGTATATTAACGAAGCAAGCATTTCCTGCCATTTGATGTGAAGCTTTACTGGCTTTCATTTTCAAAACTTGGGCATTCTGACATGAATTTCAGAAAGAAAAACACAACTTGCAGATTTTTGTCCGGTTGTGCGTCACTTTGAATTCAGAGTGGTCGGTGAGAAAGTGGACTTGTACAAGGCAGCAG
This sequence comes from Chiloscyllium plagiosum, assembly GCF_004010195.1. Classification (NCBI taxonomy): domain Eukaryota; kingdom Metazoa; phylum Chordata; class Chondrichthyes; order Orectolobiformes; family Hemiscylliidae; genus Chiloscyllium; species Chiloscyllium plagiosum. The sequence goes on from NC_057739.1 coordinate 40,254,584, forward strand.
ATCCAGACCACCCTACTCTTCATAGAGAACAAGATTACATTTTCTGTCCTCACTGATGGCTGTACATTAAATTATCGACTCTTATGCGCTGGAAATCTATGCTACACGCCCTTGTGCCTCTCCAGCACATTGATTAAAAGACTCACTTTAAAACCACAATTTTGAACAAGCCTCCGAGACAATGTTGCTAAAATTCTTTTGATTTCATTTCAATATCCATGGCTCACAGGAACACTTCTCTGAATCACCTTAGAGCATTTATTTGTCTTAAAAGGTGATTTTTAAAAATTCAATAAAGAGATGTTGGTGTTGGCATTGTTGCCCATCCCTGATTGCTCAGAGAGCAGTTCTGTGTCAACCATATTGCTATGGGTTTGGAATCACATGCACATCACATGTAAAGATGGCAGATTTTATTTTCTAAATGACAAGTGAACCAGGTGTGTTTTTACAACAATCAACAATAGTTATATGGTTGCAGTCAGACTACCTTTTCAATCCAGAGCTTTTAAAATTCAAATTTCACCATCTGCCATGGTGGGATTCAAAAACATGTCACGACAATATTAGAAATGTGAATATAAACTTTTGCAATTGTACAACTTTGAAATCGTAGTTATTAGGATGCAATTTTTACAATTAGAAATCTGTATAAATTAAATGTGACTGCTATATTAAGAATAGGTTCATCACATGGCCATGGAACACTTTAATGAGTTATAATTTTAGCAAAACTACCAGAGTGTGCATTTGCAAGGTTAAAAATACAGAAGGAGATACTTGTGGACATACTCTCAATCTTACTCTACATGTGTAGGATGTACAAACAAATTTCATAAGTAGCCTACTACCAGCAGAAGCATTTGCTATCAACTTTATATTCAACAAGATCCAAGCAGACTGTTCTTGATATACAAATGTATCCACTTTTAATATAAAACATTTAATGTTACATTTACAGGATGACCGCCTGTAACGGAGTCTGTTTTCATGGTTTCAGTTACCCGCGGTTTACCGCAGCCTGAAAATATTACATGGAACATTCCAAAACTAGGGACTGGGTGCTGCTGGGGAGGTAAATTTCCCATTGAAATGAATTGGTGCGCAACTATGTCTGGTTTCGGGCTTCTGTGGTAGCTATAGGAACATATCCCCTATGAGTATGGGGGCAGGGGGGAGAGAACTACTGTACATTAGTAATGTCCAGTTACAAAGGTTTCCATTTGAGTTGGGTACTAGAGAATTATGATTGTCTTTATGCCATTTGACAATCAGTACAATGGAGGGTACTGCATTTAGTGTACTAAAATCAAAACAATCAACTGGAACAGGATCATTACATTTTATTCCACTACCATCATTGTGCCTCTCTTAACTGTTTCAGCATGAAGTGCTTCAAACAAACTTAAACTCTTGCAGCTTTATTTACAAATTATTGTAGAGTCAAATAGCATGCACAGGTTGAATTTCAGATTATAATATATGCAACTCCATTTTAGGAAATCAAACAAATAGAGTAAACAAAGAACTGAGGATGCTGAAGATGTGAAACAAAAACAGAAAGTGGAGGAACTCAGCAGGACAGCTAGCATATGTGAAGAGGAAGCAGAGTTAACATTTCAAAACCAGTGACTCTTCTTCAGAACATTAATAATTAGTCTCGCTACATAGACACTACTCCTAAATACAATAAATACAACTCCACTCCTAAATACAATAAAAATACTCCAGCAATTGACTATATCAAAATTAAATGTACATTTGTAGTAATAAGATAGAAGTAGTGTTTGGATCAGCTTAAGTTTATAAAGGTGAGGGGGGGAATAGTAGCACTTGGAAATTAAAGAACACAACTATAATGGTTCTAGCAGTATAAAAGCAAATCATGGTAACATTATGGTAGGAGAAGAATATACCTTGAAAAGGTCATTGGGACAGATTATTCAGAACAGAAAGAGGGAGAATTTTAGGGACATCCCAAAATTGTAAAGACTCTACATAAATGCAAACTCCCTCTTTCTGTTCTTTGAATTCCCTCTCATCTAAACAATTTGATACAGAAATCTTTACCTACTTTTTTTCAAATATTATCATGAGACTTTTACTCTACCTGCAAATGAAGTTCAGTGTCTCATTTGAGAGGTAGACGTTGCATGGTATGACATTGGAAAGTCAGTTTGGATTATCTACTCAAGTCTTTTGCGTGGGACTTAAGAGCATCCTTCTGACTCAGAGGTGAAAGTGCTGAGCCACAACTAACACGGGACTGCTTGAGATTTTTTTTAAGATTCCACAGCTATGTGCAAACACAAATGCTTACATGAAGTTTTAAGTTGTTCAGATCATTGACAATTTTCACCACTTCAATTATAAACAATGATCCTTCTATCACTGAAACTGATTGGTTTCTGAAACTGTACAAGTTGATGGTTTTTGTGGAACAGATATATACACAGTAAATCCAGCTACAGTATTCCATCACACAAAACCACATTAACAATAATTTAAAATTTGCCTCATAGTCTATTACATTATTTCTAAGCCACTATTGAAGAACTTATTTTCATCATTGATCTCAAGGAGAATGGCTGTCAAAGTGCTATAATTGCCCTTAATAATCCTGACCTGGAAGGCAGTTAACAGTCTGTGACCTCACTGCTGGAAAGTCATGTGTACTGATACAGAATTTCTAAAATCAACATCCTCTGCAGTGGAAGGAAACAGGTGGACCACAATAAATGTTGCAACAATAGTGCAAGGTAATGCTTTCAACATGGTGCAGGAGAAACGTGGTCAAGTCACAAGCTTACTGCACTTTAACTTTGCCCAATAAGCTGGCAATTTCAGATAAATTGTCAGAAAAAGCAACCAAATAACAGCAAAATGCTTAGCCAAGCATGGAAAGAGGCAGGAGAGGGAAATAAGGCGGAAAGGGTTCCACTGGGGAAAAGGCCAACACTGCTTTACAAGCTCTCAAGCCTGCAGGATTAATGGCTGTACAGTAGTTAATTACCATCCTCTCTGTAATGATGCATCTTACCCACATTTCCTTGTATTATATGCTTTGCACAACTGACTTGAAGAATTGGCATTTCTGGCAAAGATATATGTAAGGGCGGCACAGTGGCATAGTGGTTAGCACTGCTGCCTCACAGCGCCAGAGACCCAGGTTCAATTCTCGCCTCAGACGACTGACTGTGTGGAGTTTGCACGTTCTCCCCGTGTCTACGTGGGTTTCCTCCGGGTGCTCCGGTTTCCTCCCACAGTCCAAAGATGTGCAGGTCAGGTGAATTGGCCATGCTAAATTGCCCATAGTGTTAGGTAAGGGGTAAATGTAGGGGTGTGGGTGGGTTACGCTTCGGCAGGTTGGTGTGGATTTGTTGGGCCGAAGGGCCTATTTCCACACTGTAATGTAATCTAATCTAATATAGAAATCTGAAACTTGTGCCAAATTTGTTTCATGAATCTTTCAAAGCTAATCAATAGCAATAATATTAAAAACAAACAAAATACTAAAACAATTATCCAAGCAAATAAAAATGTTGCAATAAGTTAACTTCTCCTGCAAGTCCAGTAAAATGCTAACATTGCCGTGATTCTGACATTTTGTTTGGGAGTCAGGAAACAAAGAGTGGTAAATTTTTATTTGCTCTTGAAAGTGTGGATGACACTAGCAAAAGCAGAAATTATTATCCATTCCTAATTACCCTGAAGATATCAATAATCACCGTATGGGACTGAAATAACACACGAGTCAGACTAAAATGCCATATACATGGCCCTTTTCCTTCCATGAAGTTGGTTGTTAGATGACAATTGACAGTTTTGCAGTGTTTCTTTTCTGATGTCACCCGACAAACTACTGAATTTATTGAATTCTATTTCAAGTTCCACACTTTAACATGCTAAAGGTTAGCAGAAGATGGATAGGAGATAGCAAGTGTTATTCCTAGATTTTAAAAATGAGAGATAGAACAAGTCAAAAGAAACTATACATAAAGAAACATGACATTTACCGTAAAAAGGATAATAAAAATTCACCCAAGGATGTAATAGAAAAATGCCTACTTAGCACAGATTCCAAAGCGAAACACAGTTAAACTTTATTTCTTTCTGAAAGTAACAGAAACATTAGATAAGAGGAATACAATCCATGTAAAATATATGGGTTTCCTGATCTCCAGAATCAAGATTATAGAAAGGTGCAAAGGTGATACAAAAGAATATTAGAAGAGAGATTATGACAACCAAGATTGAACAGTCTGGGATTCTATTGTCTAGAAACGAATAAACCAAAGAATTACCTAGAACAGATTATAAAAAAAAAATCACAGGGTTCACTAGGGTAGTTGTAGAAAACACAATTAAGGCTGTTAGGGCTCTCACAAGATAGCGACTAATAAATCTATTAAAGAATTCAAGAAAACATATTTACTCAGGAGAAAGTAGTTGCTATTAAAAGGAATACTCAACTAAAACTAAAACCCTCTTCCACTAGCTCCAAAAGCACCCACTCAGTCTTTGGCTGATTGAGTGAGAGAGAATGTCAAGACCAGGATCTCAAATTAGAGACTAAGGTCAGGCTTCACTCAGCCAGAAAGGATTCACTCAATTTTGTACAATTCAGAGTGATACATCTCACTGGCATAGCATGCTGAAAATCATGACATGCTATTCCAGGAGTAATTTCAAATGTTAAGGTATTTATAACAGGATGTAAAATCCCCCAATTTACTTGTCTTGCAGAAAGCATACTACTTAACAAGAATTACTATTTATTACAAACAGATATCACTAGCTACAGATAAACAATTCTAGAACATAAACACAGAACTGTATAGGAACAGGCGCTTTAACTCATGAATTATCAACATACAACAGCACTAGTTAATCCTTTAACTCCTCATGTGAAACTCCCCAACACTAGCATAAGAGGTACAGTTAGTAGGTTTGCAGATGACACCAAACTTGGAAGTGTAGTGGACAGCGAAGAGGGTTACCTCAGATTACAAGATCTTGACCAAATGGGCCAATGGGCTGAGAAGTGGCAGATGGAGTTTAATTCAGATAAATGTGAGATGCTGCATTTTAGGAAAGCAAACCTTAGCAGGACTTATACACTTAATGGTAAGGTCTTAGGAAGTGTTGCTGAACAAAGAGACCTTGGAGTGCAGCTTCATAGCTCCTTGAAAGTGGAATCACAGATAGATAGGATAGTGAAGGAGGCATCTGGTATGCTTTCCTTTATTGGTCAGAGTATTAAGTACAGGAGTTGGGAGGTCATGTTGCAGCTGTACAGGGCATTGGTTAGGCCACTGTTGGAATATTGTGTGCAACAGAAAGATGTTGCGAAACTTAAAGGTTCAGAAAATATTTACAAGGATGTTGCCAGGGTCGGAGGATTTGAGCTATAGGGAGAGGCTGAACAGGCTGGGGCTGAATTCCCTGGAGCGTCGGAGACTGCAGGGTGAGTTTATAGAGGTTTACAAAATTATGAGGGGCATGGATAGGGTAAATAGGCAAAGTCTTTTCCCTGGGGTCGGGGAGTCCAGAACTAGAGGGCATAGGCTTAGGGTGAGAGGGGAAAGATATAAAAGAGACCTACGGGGCAACTTTTTCACAGATAGGGTGGTACACGTATGGAATGAGCTGCCAGAGGAAGTGGTGGAGGCTGGTACAATTGCAACATTTAAAAGGCATTTGGATGGGTATATGAATAGGAAGGGTTTGGAGGGATATGGGCCGGATGCTGGCAGGTGGGACTCGATTGGGTTGGAATATCTGGTCGGCATGAACGGGTTAGACAAAGGGCCTGTTTCCACGCTATATGTCTCTATAACACACGTACAGATAAAACAAAATATGGGTGTCATAGGTGGAGGGGAAATAACTAGGAAGGCAGTCCAATGGCTTCTATTCACAAGGCTCTCTGAGATGATCCTTTTGCCTTGTCAGGACTTGCCACTCCTCAAACTTGCTTTACCAGGTACTTTATTTCCTTGCAGGAAACACAGGGAAATGGTTCACACTTATAACATCACTGTTAAAAGCCACAGCTCACAGCAACAGATGAGGGGAAATAAACTGGCTTACTTCAGGATTCCAGCATATTTTTACTGCAAAGAGAAGCACAGCTCCTTTCTTTTTTTTGAGGTCAGATTGCTTCTGCCCAAACATTTGCACCCACAAGCCACTTAGGTGGCTGAGAGTCAACAAGACGGTCTTTGTCACTGACAAGTGCTAACCATTGTCCAAACCAATCAGCCTCTTGTTACTGGCTAAATCTCCATTCATACTCCCCTTGGCTCCAGCTCCAAACAGCAGTTCAATAGTACTTATGATGACTGATATAACTTGACTTTAATAGATCAAAACATTGGAAAAGTACCACCAGGAGTATCTTCATAAGGTCCTCCAAATTTGGTGGAAAGAAAACTGGCCCAATAGCAGCGTCCTCCTTCAAAACACCATGCTCACCATCAGGGTGCAAATCACTACTTGACACCAGACTCCTAAAGCAACTACTTTATTTGGAATTCAGTTGCAACAGAAGATTGCAAGGAAGACAGAGGAAGCACCTTAGGAAGACTCAAAATATCCATGACTAAGTTTAACAACCCCATCAATTTGTGGGATTCACTGGCCGCTGACCAACAAAAGGTACATTCAGATAGGCACAAACATTTCAAAAGACTTTGTCAAGAACATGTAGAGGCAATGTCAAAAATATTAAAGTAGTGCACAAATTTTCAAACACTTCACCTATTGAACCCTTCAAACAGCACCACTTAGAGGGAAGGCAAAGGCACAGTGGTAATGTTACTGAACTAGTAGTTCAGAACATCAGGCTAATATTCTGGAGTTATGGGGTCGACTTTCATCATTTTCCATGGTGGGATATTAAATCAATTTTTAAAAAGTTAGCCTAATGACAATCACGTAACCAGTGTCAATTATCATTAAAACCTATCTGGTTCACTTATGTCCTTTAGGAAGTTTAAAAGTAGACAAAAATCCCTGGGTCCAAATGGGTTGTATCCCAGGATGCTGTGGGAGATGCAGGAAGAAATCATAAGGGCCCTGGCCCAATATTAAACTGCTCTCTGACTACAGGGGAAATGCCAGGGCATAGGAATACAGCAAATAATGTCGCACATTTGGGAAAAGTGGTAAAGATAAATGAGAGAATTATACACTTGTAAGTCTCGCATCAGTGGTACGGAAACTACGGGAGAAAATTCTGAAGGGAGAACTAATCTCCATTTACAGAAGCAAGGTTTGGTCAGGGATAGCACAGCTTTGTCAGAGAGAGATCAAGTGTAGATGAGGAGAGTGCAGTTGATTTAGCTTATATGGATTTCAACAAATCATTTGATAAGATCCCATATGGAAAACTGATTTTAAAAAGCCTATAGGATCCAAAACTGGTTTAATGGTAGGAGACTAGAGGTGGTGATAGGTGTTTATGTGACTGGAGGCAAAAGTCCAGTGGCACACCACAGGTATTGCTTGCGTATATAAATAATGTCGATGAGAATGTGGGACGGATGATAAGTAAAATAACTGATCACAATATTTTGTTTGACAATATTACTACTAAGAACCTTAGAATGCTTAATTGTACCAAATGCAAGTTGAAGATGAATTATGCAATTTAAGGAGAAGGATAAGCTGATATAGGATCAATCTAAAGGCTAAAAGCAACTGCTCAAAGAGCAAAAGCTTGTTTAATCTTGATTTTCAATTGGCTTGAGCAAGCATACACCGTTCAGTTGACCTGAATGTTTGTTGTAAATTCCTTGCAACTATCGTGGAATGTGAACTACGATCTCTATGTTTGTGAGATTGTACGATAACGACAAAGCTCCTTATACTGTATCAAGAAAATATTTCCCATCCTTCAGGCATTCGTTTGGAATCTGGTTTTGATTATCAATGCTCTGTCTAAACAATAAACATGTGGACCGATATCTGACCAAATATCAACTCCAACCAAGTCAATATAAAAAAGAGAAGCTATGCACTTAAGGAAGTCTGATTCCTGTAGACATGAATTATACAGAATTAAATGTTCTAAACCAATAGGCTCCTTTTCAATTAAAAATCTAAACAGCTACCCCTATAGACCCTCCAGCCCGAGAAGTAATCTCTAAATTCAAGATTATTAAATAAGGCTGAAACGGATCCATTCATACTTTTTGCTGCTTAGGAATATTCCATTTATAGTCCTCCTTAACGGTTTGCATTAAAAAAGAAAAGCAGGTATCTTAGGACACGCCAGTTGAACATTGCAGCCCTTCATTGCAAACGTAAGATACAGAAATCAAGGCGTGCTAACCCACGAAACCAGTTTATCCCTTTTTCCTGAAAACAAAATCTTTTGTCCGCGATGGAGCAGAGTGCTGAGCGCGATTGATATCCGAAGAGACTCGACGCGACGGATCTATATATATATATATATTTCCTCTCTTTTAAATGCGGGTACATCGAAGGCGTCGACATTTAGAAAATTGCCATTTACCTATTCCATACGCTTTGGAAAAGATCCACGCCAGATTGGCGGCTATCTTGGCCCTGGATGAATCGTAGAGCTCCAGAGGAACAATCTCAGCGCAGTCGGACTCAGACAGCTCCAGCATCTTTCTGCTGCTGCTGCCATCTCCAGATGCACCGCAGCCACTGAAATCCACATCCACCATCTCCAGCGTGTGCTTAATCGAGCCGAATTTTCGACGAAAATAAATAAATATCCACCGGTGATTTTTTTTTTCCTCCGACAAGAAGAGTGTTTTTATTTCTCTTCCCCCCCCCCGGGTCAGTCGAGGCTGTCCACAAGCCGCATTAATCGAGCTCGGCGGCCGCCTCCCTCAGGCGCGGCCTACCTCCCGACGCTCCAAAAATGAATGGGACTTCACCTAACACAATGAAATGGCCGGCTTCACTCGGGAAATCATCGAATCAGTCGGTCATTTCAAAGAAGCGGTTGTCATGATGGCTCAGCCCCGATGCTCTCTCGAAGCTGGCTGTAGGCGGCCTTTGGCGGGCTACCTGCTGCTGCTGCTGCTGCTCCTCCTCCTCCTTGCACCCAACCCCCTCTCTGCCGCTCCAACCGATCCCCGCCCCCAACGTTCGCCTCTGGGCCGTTAGAAACGCACCAACCCCCTCTACTCTGCGCACGCGTCACTCGTCAGTCTCAGTTCCTCACCAATCCGCATGCGCGTCCCCGGCGTTGCTGCCAGCGCTCGCGTCGGACACGCGGTAGGGTTACTACGCATGCGCCGGCGGTAGCCGTCTTCCCTCTTACTGCGCATGTGTTGATCGGGCTCTGACTGGATCGGGCCGCCCCCCCTCTTTCCACTGCGCGTGCGCATGATCAACCTTCTTTTTCTCCTGTCATGGACCAACGGTTGTACTGTGACTGCTGTGGAGGGAAATTCAAATAGGGAAGATATAAACATGATGTTTCTCTTTTTCTAAGGCTTTACTGATTTCATTTCGTGTTTTTTAAAGTTTGTATCGATTATTAAGAGTGTACTTTTTCTCTGAGTGCAAATTCTGAAAGTTTAATTTGTTTACTCACTGCTCTGATGGGCTCAACTGTTGATACCAAGTTTTTTGTTTCTTCGTCATTGTAACTTGCTTGTGTTCTATAAGGACATGGATTTACTTTATCCAAAAGACCTTCGACAAGGTGCCATACAAGAGGGTGCTGCAAGATAAAGATGCTTGGCGTTAGGGGTACCGTATTGGCTTGGATAGAGGATTGGTTGACTAACAGGAATCAAAGAGTGGGGATAAATGAGTGCTATTCTGGCTGGCAATCAGTGACTAGTGGTGTGCCTCAGGGATTGATGTTGGAACCACAATTATTTGCAATTTATATCGATGATTTTGAGTTGGGGACCATGTGTAGGATATCAAAGTTTGCAGATAGAGTCATAGAGATGTACAGCATGGAAACAGACCCTTCGGTCCAACCCGTCCATGCCGATCAGATATCTCAACCCAATCTAGTCCCACCTGCCAGCACCTGGCCCATATCCCTCCAAACCCTTCCTATTCATCTACCCATCCAAATGCCTCTTAAATGTTGCAATTGTACCAGCCTCCACCACATCCTCTGGCAGCTCATTCCATACACATACCACCCTCTGCGTGAAAACGTTGCCCCTTAGGTCCCTTTTATATCTTTCCCCTCTCACCCTAAACCTATGCCCTCTAGTTCTGGACTCCCTGACCCCAGTGAAAAGCTACTTATCCTATCCATGCCCCTCATAATTTTGTAAACCTCTATAAGGTCACCTCTCAGCCTCCGACGCTCCAGGGAAAACAGTCCCAGCCTGTTCAGCCTCTCCCTGTAGTTCAGATCCTCCAACCCTGGCAACATTCTTGTAAATATTTTCTGAACCCTTTCAAGTTTCACAACATCTTTCCGATAGGAAGGAGACCAGAATTGCACGCAATATTCCAACAGTGGCCTAATCAATGTCCTGTACAGCTGCAACATGACCTCCCAACTCCTGTACCCAATACTCTGACCAATAAAGGAAAGCTTACCAAACACCTTCTTCATTATCCTATCTACCTGCGACTCCACTTTCAAGGAGCTATGAAGCTGCACTCCAAGGTCTCTTTGTTCAACACTTTCTAGGACCTTACCATTAAGTATATAAGTCCTGCTAAGATTTGCTTTCCCAAAATGCAGCACTTCACATTTATCTGCCACTTCTCAACCCATTGGCCCATCTGGTATAGATCCTGTTGTAATCTAAGGTAACCCTCTTTGCTGTTCACTACACCTCCAATTTTGGTGTCATCTGCAAACTTACTAACTGTACCTCGTATGCTCGCATCCAAATCATTTATGTAAATGACAAAAAGTAGAGGGCACAGCACCGATTCCTGTGGCACTCCACTGGTCACAGGCCTCCAGTCTGAAAAACAACCCTCCACCACCACCCTCTGTCTTCTACCTTTGAGCCAGTTCAATATCCAAATGGCTAGTTCTCCCTGTATTCCATGAGATCTAACCTTGCTAATCAGTCTCCCATGGTGAACCTTGTTGAATGCCTTTCTGAAGTCTGTATAGATCACATCTATTGCTCTGCTCTCATCAATCTTCTTTGTTACTTCTTCAAAAAGCTCAATCAAGTTTGTGAGACACGATTTCCCATGCACAAAGCCACGTTGACTATCCCGAATCAGTCCTTGACTTTCAAAATACATGTATATCCTGTCCCTCAGGATTCCCTACAACAACTTGCCCACCACCGAGGTCAGGCTCACCGGTCTGTAGTTCCCTGGCTTGTCTTTACCACCCTTCTTAAACACCCTTCTTTACAAACCTCCAGTTTTCTGGCACCTTACCTGTGAATATCGATGATACAAATATCTCAGCAAGAGGCCCAGCAATCACTTCTCTAGCTTCCCACAGAGTTCTCGGGTACACCTGATCAGGTCCGTTTCAAGACATCCAGCACTTCCTCCTTTGTAATATGGACATTTTGCAAAATGTCACCATCTCTTTCCCTACAGTCTATATCTTCCATATCCTTTTCCACAGTAAATACTGATGCAAAATATTCATTTAGTATCTCCCCCATTTTCTGTGGCTCCACACAAAGGCCGCCTTGCTGATCTTTGAGGGGCCCTATTCTCTCCCTAGTTACCCTTTTGTCCTCAATGTATTTGTAAAAACCCTTTGGATTCTCCTTAATTCTATTTGCCAAAGCTATCTCATGTCCCCGTTTTGCCCTCCTGATTTCCCTCTTAAGTATACTCCTACTGCCTTTATACTCTTCT
>NC_057739.1:40266488-40280512 GCF_004010195.1 Chiloscyllium plagiosum
GTTCTTGCCTAATACCATCAAAATTGGCCTTTCTCCAATTTAGAAATTCAACTTTTAGATCTGGTCTATCCTTTTCCATCACTATTTTAAAACAAATAGTATTATGCTCGCTGGCCCCAAAGTGCTCCCCCACTGACACCTCAGTCGCCTGCCCTGCCTTATTTCCCAAGAGTAGGTCAAGTTTTGCACCCTCTCTAGTAGGTACATCCACATACTGAATCAGAAAATTGTCTTGTACACACATAAGATGACACTAAGATGAGTGGCAGGGCGAACTGTGCAGAGGACTGAAACTTTGCAGAGGAGAATAGATACATTGAGTGGACAAAGGTCTGGCAGATGCAATGCAATGTAAATTAGTGGGCGGCATGGTGGCACAGTGGTTAGTACTGCTGCCTCACAGCGCCAGAGACCCGGGTTCAACTCCCGCCTCAGGCGACTCTCTGTGTGGAGTTTGCACATTCTCCCTGTGTCTGTGTGGGTTTTCTCCGGGTGCTCCGGTTTCCTCCCACAATCCAAAAATGTGCAGGTTAGGTGAATTGGCCACGCTAAATTGTCCATGCTAAATGCTAGTGTTAGGTGAAGGGGTAAATGTAGGAGTATGGGTCTGGGTGGTATATGCTTCGGCGGGTCGGTGTGGACTTGTTGGGCCGAAGGGCCTGTTTCCACACTGTAAGTAATCTAATCTAATCTAAATAAATGTAAAGTCATACATTTTGGTAGGAGTTGCAATAAAAAGGATTATTACTTAAATGGTAAAAAGTTGCAGCATTGCTGCTATGAAGGGGGACATGGGTTGTCGTTGTGCATGAATCACAGAGGTTTGGTTTGCAGGTACAACAAGTAATTAGGAAGGCAAATGGAATTTTGTCCTTCATTGCTAAATGGATTGAGTTTAACAGCAAAGACGTTCTGCTGCAGCTGTACAAGGTGCTGGTGAGGCCACATTTGGAGTACTGTATATAGCTTTGGTCTCCTTCCTTGAGAATGGATATACTGGGAGAGGGAGTGCAGAGGAGGTTCACTAGGTTGAGTCTAGAGTTGGGGAGTTGGTTTATGAGGAGAGACTGAGTAGATTGAGATTATATTCATTGGAATTCAGAAGATTAAAGGGAGATCTTATAGAAACATAAAATTATGAAGGGAATAGATAAGTTAGAAGTAGAGAGGATGTTTCCACTGACAGATGAAGTTAGACAAGATGGCATAGCCTCAAGGTTATTGGAGCAGATTTAGGACTGAATTGAGAAGGAACTTCTTCACCCAGAGGGTTGTTAATCTATAGAATTCTTTACCCAGTGAAATAGTTGACGCTACTTCAGTGGATGTTTTTAAAGCTAAGGTAGATATTTGTTTGAACAATAAAGGAATTAAGGGATACTGTGAGAGTTCTGGTAAATGGATCTGAGCCCACGAAAAGATCAGCCATGATCTTATTGAATGGCAGAGCAGGCTCGAAGGGCCGGATACCCTACCCCTGCTCTTAGTTCTTATGTTTTTAATGTATGATAAGTGGCTCTTACAAGATCTCTTTTGCTTCCTATATATATTGATTGTGACCAAAAACTCACCATTTGGATGATTTGCTAGTTAAACGATTGTCTTCCTCTCAGAAAGCAAAAATCACATAACACCAGGTTATAGTCCAAAAGTTTTATCTAAAAGTACAAGCTTTCAGAGCACTGCTCCTTTCTTCAGGATCTAGACTATTATTATCAACATCAAAATGCACTGATGAAATTAGACTTCATTATACAGCAGCCTTCTGCAGTGGTGAAAAAAATGTTGATTTTCAATTAAATTCAGCATTGCATTATCTCACAAGTAGTTCATGCATTCTCATGTTTGGATTGTTTATGACATTATTTTGGCTTTCTTTTCACATTCATGCTTGCAATAAATGGTTTTTTTAATCAACCAGACCAACCATCGTCTTTTTTAATGGTGAAGCATACTTGAGGGTGGAATTACCCACTTCTCTTTGTTTATTTGTTCCATTTTGAGCTTTGTGAGTATTTCACACCCACAACAGCACGTCTTAAGTGACCAATATAGCAAATATCCAACTTGCAAGTTCAAAGAATCACAACATAGGATGGATCATGTTGCTGCAGGCAATTTTTTTTAAAAAGTCTTGTTTAGAGATGTAGGTGGTTGTTGAGATTGAAGGAAACCGGGAAAGGATGTTCCACAGATTCAACACTGGCACTACCGCTTTTCGCTGTTTTTATCAGTACTTCAGATTTGGAATTGGGATTACACTTTAGAAGTTTGCATTTGGCGTAATATTGGAAGATATTGTTAGAAGAAATATGGAAGCCTATTGCAAGGTGTCATTAGTAACCTTTATAGAATGACCAATAAACTTCCAGTTAGATATGAGGAGATGTTTTCTTTTGACAGGGGAATTACAGCCATCTCATATTTCTTAGAAAATAAGAATTGAATTATTGAAAAAAAGCAAATGATAAGGGTATAGATTCACATTAATACAGGTAACCAGGCAGTTTAGCAGAGCCTTAAAAAGGAAATTTGTTTATCCGAGGAACGGAATTGAGAAACGCTATAGCAGGTACTGAGAAAATCTCTGTATAATCAGGCAGAGTTAACATGGTTTTGTGTGCAGAATTTATTTAATTTTTTTGAAGAAGTAACAAGGAAAGTGTACAAACGGGAACTGGTAGATATGGAATTCCAGAGTCAATTGACAAGATGCTACATTAAATGTTTCTTTGCAATATAAAAGATTATAGTGTAGACATTTTTAGTCATTGATGGGATTAGGGCTTCACTGGCTGGGCCAACATTTATTGCCCATCCCTAATTGCCAGAGGACAATTAAGAGTCAATCACACATTGCTGTACATCTGGAGTCACATGGAGACCATACCAGGTAAGGATTGCACTTTCCTTCCCTAAAGGACATTAGTGAATCAGATGGATTTTTCTGACAATTGACAATGGATTCATGGACATCATTAGACTCTTAATTCCAGATTTTTATTGAATTCAAATTCCACCATCTTCCGTCCGGAATTAAACCAAGGGTGTAATACATCAGCATGAAGACAAAATTGATTAACTAACAGAAACAGTAAACATAAATGAGACATTTTCAGGTTGGCAAAATATAATAAATGGAGTGGCCACATGGATCAGTGCTGGATTCTCAATTGATTTGGGTGAAGGGATTGAAGAATGGTGCTAAATTTGCTGATGTTTTGGGACAAATGGCTGAGTTGGTAGGGAAGACCTCTGAATGTATGAGTGTTAACTACAGGGAAAAAAGCTTGAGGGGAGATGTTGCATGAGGTAATTGTTCTGAAAGAGTTAATGTTGAAGACTGCATGACATCTCATACATTGTGATGATGTCATAAAATCCTGGATGGAGAACTGATGAATCAAGACCTTGATGGGATCAGAGGGTGTTATTCCTGGCTCTTGATAATCTTAGTAGTTATACCTAGAAATCCAATGTAACCTGGACCCTTTATCATTATGAAATAAATTACATCTTATTAGTGATTCATCCTCTACTAATGTTAACCATAGAGAATCTTCACACTTAGGATTGAAAGGAGGATTGGTGGGCTCTTAAGGTGCAATGGTAGTGTTTCTATCTCTAATTAGAAAACATCTCGAAAGGAGGATTTGTGGGAGCACTCTACCCTAACAATTAGCTGGTGGTGATTGGTTCCACAGGCATACAACACCATTGTGTGGTTTAGCTAATCTGCAGAGCTCCAACGTATGTCTAAGTATGCCGTGGATAATCAGATTAGGTTTGACTGCAGAATATTTAATGTTGGTGCATTCCAGACAGTGAAACTTCTAATATCAAATATCCAAGCACTTTAAGTTCAGGAAACTTCTGCATCTAGATGTTCAGAGATTCAGTTCTTGTTTTGGTGAGGAAAAGTAAATGAGAACAACACAGTAAAATAGCACTTTGTGTTCAAAATCACTTTTTCACACATACCATTTTCTTTCAACTTCTGAATGGATTAACCAATAAAGCAATCATGGTACAGTGCAGAAGAAGGCTATTCAGCCCACTGAGTCTGCCATTCTCTTTCAAAGATTAATTCAGCTGGCCCCATTGTTTCACCGTGTCATTGCAATTTTGCCTTCAAATATTTATCCAATTTTCATGCTGAATTTTCAAATTTGTATTCAATATTTTATCAAGCAGTACATTCCAAATCGAACTACGCATTACCTAAATATGTTTCCTCTCTGTTGTCTCATTCTTTTGCTGATTGTGTTAAATGCGTGCACTGATAAATTACATAAATCTGTGGCCCAAACTTTCAAAGCTGTGTAAATTTTCAATACTGCTAAGAAAATTCCCTGTATAACAGGCCTTTTAGTCAGCAGCATTGTCATTGTTCCTTTGGAAAAAAAATCTTATTTTTGAAACTGTCTGTAGCTGATTAACTTCAAAAACACATTAGTGTGAAAGAACTCCTCTCTGATGCTGCTGGTTGCCATGGAAATGGGTAACATATGGCAAAGCCATTTTCAGCTCATGGCGGAGGCAGGAGAAACAGTAAAATGAGAAAAGGAGTATTTATCAATAAAGGTATTTAAGAAAATAGCATAAAATGTCATGTATGCAGGGAGCAATATTAACACCATCTCTCCTAAAATAAAAGCATCACACGTACCAAATAATACAGCACCACAAACAAATGCAGTCTTATGTGATAATCTGTACCAGTTCTGAGAGCACTGTCTCTCTGGGCCTTATATGCAATCCCAGGTGAAGTGATGACAACGTTTCCTTCACTAATTGAAATAGTATTGGTGGCTGATACTTTATATTACACCGTTGAAGATGCCTTCCTTCAAACAATTCAGTATAACCACAGCTTATCTGCGTAGTCAACTGACTTGGCATTAAGGATTGAATAAGCGATCAGTGTCCTGGTCAAAATTTTTCCTTTGATCAATACCACAGATTATCTAGTTATTCAGCTGCTGCTCCCTTTACCATCATGTTGTACGGAAAAATGACCACAATGTTTGCCCATTTGACAACAGTTTATGTAATCCATTAGAGTACAAGAAACTTAAGAGATGTGGTGAGATTGGTTCTCAAATCTTCCATTGCTGCTTTGTTGCCCAAATAAGACAAAAGAACATCTCTCATGATAAAAGATTTATTGTGCGTGTAATGCATTCTCTTTTCACTGCTCTTCTCTGCATAACTCTCTCAATCACATACTGTTACCTAATCAGGAAGGATGTTCTCTCAATCTTTGTAACTGACAATTGTGCTGGAGTAATGTGGTGAATCACTCTGTAAATAGTTCCCTAGCATTCATCAGTGATTTCAGGAGAGGAGGAAAGAAAGAAAGAGAAACAATTTTAGCAGCAAGATCCATTGTCCATTTAGAGTCCTAGAGATACACAGCATGGAAACTGACCCTTTGGTCAAACTCATTTATGCCGTCCAGGTATCCTAAATTAATCTAGTCCCATTTGCCAATATTTGGCCCATATTCCTCTAAATCCTTCCTATTCATATATTCATCCAGATGCCTTTTAAATATTGTACATGTACCTGCCCCTACCACTTCCTCTAGCAGCTCATTTCATACACACATCACCCTCTACATGAATAGGTTGCCCCTTAGGTCTCTTTTAAATCTTTCCCCTCTCATCTTAAATCTATGCCCTCTAGTTTTGGATACCCCCACTCTGGGGAAAATACCTTGGCTAGTCACCCTTACTAAAGAATATTTGATTTTGGGATATGGATTACACTGGCAAAGCCACATTAAGTGCAAAGTTGTGTTTATTTTGATTATTGTAAAGTATAACTCCAACGTTCTTGTTGTCCTTGGATGGTGTTACTGGGATTTGCCCTGGACTGTTTTAGTCTTTCCAGAGATCCCAGTTTCTCCAGATTGTGAATTCCTTCTCTGTATTTTGTAAAACAATTATATTGTCACAATTTTACTTCATTTCTCTCAGATTTTAGACTCTGAGAGGGCCTAATTTCTGTTCATTCTGCATGTTGGCAAGAACACCCAATTTCCCTTTGGAAGGTGGTGAGCTGTTCTTCAACTGTTACAGCCCATGTGGTGTAGGTACACCTAAACTGCTGTTTTAGGGAGAGAGTTCCTGGATTCAGACCCAGTAATGTCTTTATCCTAGAAAATGTCAAACCTTTAGAATGTTGTGGACAGGTGCCAATCCATGAAAATTCTATCACACTCCTGATTTGTGTTTTATTCGTGGGAGATACGCTTTATGAATCAGGAAGTTACATGCCAAAGAATATTCAATCTCTGACCTGCTCTAAAGGCATTTATGTGGGTGGTTCAGTTGAATTCCTGATCAATAGCAATCCATCCAGGAAATAGATAGTGGAGGATTTGATAAGTAATGTGTCACAGTGTCAAGAAGAAGTATTTGGGATCTGCCCTGTTGAAGAATAACATTTGTTATTCCAAGGGGAGAACCCACCATCTGTGGTTACCTAAAATAAAGTTAAGGACAGCTTCAATCTTAAAGACACAAACATATAATTGCACAAAGATGAGTGGCTGGTCAGATGACTGATCATAATATAAAGAATAGAACAATGACTAAAACATTAATCAGGACAAATAAAACATGAGAGGAAGCTATCTAGAAATTAGTAAGAGTTTCTATATTTATCTACAAAGGAAAAGAGGAAGTAAAATTAGTTTTAGTCTTCCAACAGGCAAGAATGTTAATTGAAAATAATAAAGAAATAGCAGATATAATAAAAAAAAGTTTGGCTTCACTATAGACATTAAAAACATTCCAGTTATACGTATAAATCAGGAGGTTGAAGGAACAGAGGAAGTTAGTGAAATTACAGATATTAGGGAAGAGGTACCGAGCAAGCTGTGGTGCTTGCAGGTTGCTAAGTCTCCAGATCCTGATGGACTTCATCCTAGAGTCCTGGAAGAGGTGGCTAATCTGGTAATAGATGTATGCTGTTAATATTCCAAAATTCACTAGGTTCTGGAAAGGTTTCATCAGACAAAAAAATAGCAAATATATCATCTCTATTTCAAGAAGAGAGCAAGGCAGAAAACAGGAAACAATAAGTCAGTTAGCTTGACATCTTTTGTGGTGTTAAAATCAATTATTAAGGTGGTTACAACTGGGCACTTGAAATAATTCGAGATAATTGGGAAGAATTAGTATGGTTTTGAGGAAAGGATATCATGTTTAACCAATTCATTGGAATTCTTTGAAAGGATAGCATATGCTATGGATGAATGAAGCCCACTGATGTACCGTGCTTGGGTTTCCAGAAGGTACTTGAGGATGTTTCACATTTAAAAAATTGTGTAATGAAGGACCTTATAGTGGAAAGGCTAACATACTAGTATGCACAGAAGATTAACAGATTGGCAGAAAACAGAGAATAGGCTTAAATGGATCTATTTCAGATTGGCAGGGTATGATAAGTGGTGTCATACAAGGGTTTTTGCTGGAGCATCAACTTTTATCAAATCAAATTTATATCAGTGACTTAGATGTGGGGAATGAAATCATGGTAGTTAAATTTACAGATTACACAGAGGTAGGTAGGAAAGCATGTTGTGAAGCTGGCAAAACAAGGATGCAGTCTGATAGTTATATAAAGCAGATGGGCAAATCTCTGGCAGACTGACTATAATGTGGGACAGTGTGAAGTTGAACACTTTGGCAGGAAGAATTAAAAAGCAGAGTATTACTTAAACAGAGAAAAATGCAGAATTCCAATGTGCAAAGGGATCCAGATATTTTAAAGCATGAGTCACAAATAATTAGTATGCAGGTACCAAGTTAAGAAGTCTAATGGAATTCTATCCTTCACTGTAAGAGAAATCGAGCATGTAAGTAAGTATATATGTTGTATAGGAACAGAGATGAGGGAATTTTTCCTTTCTCTGAGAGGGTTGTGCAACTTTGGAATTCCCCCTCAGAAGGTGTCATTGAATATCTTTAAGGCATGGAAATCATAGTCATAGCTTAATAATATTCTTCCCATAACTGGGTGACCAGAACTGGATACAGTATTCCAGAAGAGGCTTCACCAATGTTCAGGGTTAGAGGAAATTTTGGATTTAAGAACACAAGCAAATCAGTCATGATCTTACTGAATAACGAGGCAGGCCTGTATGTCCAAATGGTCTACTTCTGCCCCTAATGTGTATGTTTGTTTGGCACAAATTTTATTTGCCTCTGATCAGCCCAAGGTATTGCTGCACAAGCACAGACTGCTCATTATCTGAGGAATTGCAAATGGAGCTAAGCATTATATACCACAGCATGACTCTGTGCAGAGGCTGGATGCAATGCAGTCAGTTCGGAAAGTCTGAACAGTCTGGTTACCTTCCCCACAGAATTAAGCTAATTGTGTACCCCACCAGGAGGCAAGCGAGGCACCTTCTGAAATTAATTAGCAGCTCCAAGTCATCCTCCACATGTCCCCACTGGGGAAAACTTGTTTAGGAGGTGCTGTACTTGTGATTGACTGATGGAAATGTGAGACAGTAGAAGCTTCACAGGTGCTTGGAGATCTTACTCCTGGTAGGCCCTGGCAGCCGGTCCCTGTGACAGGAATCTGCAGCTGCTGAGATCAACAGGCTCCAGGCTTCCAACCCACATTCTGTGACTCATTCCAAACATGCTGTACTACAGCAGGGTACAGCACACACATAATATGCTGTCTGGAGCCCCAATTTCCATGACAAGTGCTCAAGGAATCATGACCTTTGGCTTCACAATGATGTCACAGAAACAGAATGAACTGGGAAAGCCATTGGTTAAATAGTGTTTTGTTAAATCACCACCACAGTCCAGGCTTTACAGGCCCCACCATTGAGACACTTCATTTTAGTTTCTATTTGACTTTAATTTGATGGCAATGTCAGGCTGAGCCACAATCTGCAATATATGGCATGGTGTCTTGGCTTCCCATTGTTAAAAAAAATTCTATGTTCATCAAACCGTGTATAAACGTCATTAAAATGTCACATTTTCACCATCTCAGCTATTATATGGAAAGGACTTCATTTGCTGGAGTATACAACTGACCTTTATATCATTGTGCCTTTACTGGACTATAGGTCAATGAATGAATCACATGTGCTTTGACATTGTCAGAATTTGTCTCTTTTGCATGTTACAAGTGGGGAAATGTAGAGGGCAAGACATTTTATTCTTTCCTCTCCCTAAGGCATTAACCCTTTGCAGGCAGCCTTCACTTAAAATCACAAGAAGATTAAAAAAAAGGAACAGGATGATTGCAGAATTGTTTATGGTACAGAAGGAGGCCATTCAGCCCATTGTGTCTGCACTGGCTCTCGTAAATTAATGCCAATCTCTTGCTGTTTCCCTTTAACCTTGTATGTTATTTCTATTTAAATGATCATCCAGTGCCCTCTTAAATCTTTCAAACGTATGTCATTTGACTCCTCACACATACTCCACTAGTCAATAACAGCTTGGCTGATCAGATTGTAGCCTCAACTTCACTTTCCTATTTGCCTCAACATGACCCTTGACTTCCCTTGTTGATCAAAGTTCTGTTTAAATTAATCTTGAATACAATCAATTGCCACACTTTGGCAGCAGAACAATGGCAACTGCATTTATATGGTGCCTTTAATGGTGTAAGATGATGCAAGGCACGACTCAGGCAATAATTTGGGCAGAACGGTGGCTCAGTGGTTAGCACTGCCGCCTCACAGCGCCAGGGACCCAGGTTTGATTCCACCCTTGGATGGATAACTGTCTGTGTGGAGTTTGCACATTCTCCCCATGTCTGCATTGGTTTCCTCCCACAATCCAAAGATGTGCAGGTCAAGTGAATTGGCCATGCTAAATTGCCCATAGTGTTAGGTGCATTAGTCAGGAGTAAGTATAGGGTTTGCGTGGGTTACTCTTCAGAGGGTTGGGCCAAAGGGCCTGTTTCCACACTGTAGGGAATCTAATTGATACTGACACAAAGAAGGAGATACTGGACACCAGTGTGAACAAAGTTTTAGAACTTGTCTCAGTGATGGAGCAAAGAAATGATGAAATGTTCATTGACCTGAAGCATTAACTCTGCTTTTCTTTGTGGGTGTTGCCTGACTTCCTGAGCCTTGCCAGCATGTTTTTTTGTTTATTACTTCAGAATTCCAGCAAATGCGGTATTTTGCTTTTGTTTCAGAATATGGTTTCCTGATTTGGATGTCCTGACGCAGGAAGGATGTCAAGCCCTTGGAAAGAGTGGAGTAAAGATTTACTTCGATTTTACATGGCGAGTGAAGCTAGATTAGTGAGAAAAATTAGTATAAAGTCAGAAAGTGCTGGAGAAACTTAGCAGGTTTGGCAACATCTGTAGAGAGAGAAAAAAAATTTAAAGTTTGAGTGTGTAGCATGTGTTCTGAGGAAGGGTTACGCAACTCACAACATTGACAGTTTTCTCTCAACAGGTGCTATCAAATCTGCTGCATTTCTCCAACAATTTCAGTTTCAGTTCGTTAAAGGTTTGGGTTCAATTTGATGCTTCTTTGGAACTGGTGTCAGTTTCATTAGATCCAACAAGATTACTTAAATGTAAATAGCATCTACTGGAACGAGTGTCAAGAATAAGAGGTATCACTTTTAAAAAAGATGAGGATGATATTTCTCTCTCATACAGTCATCAGTCTTTGGAATTCTTTTCCCTAGAAAGCAGTAGAGGCTTGTTATTGAATATATGCAAGACTGTTAGTTTTCTTTTATTATTCACTCATGAGGATTGTTGGCTAGGCTATTTCTTGCACTTGAGGTAGTATTTGTGAGCCACCTTCTTGAATCGCTGGAGTTCATTTTATGTAGGGACAGTCACAATGCTGTTAGGGAGTGAGTTCCAGGAGTTTGACCCGGTAACACTGAAGGAATAGTGATGTATTCCCAAATCATGATGACGTGTGGCCTTGGAGGAGAACTTGCAGGTAGTGTTCCCATTATCTCCTGTCCTCAGCATTCCAGATGGTAGTGATTCTGGGTTTGGGAGGTGCTGTCCAAGGACCCTTGGTGAATTTCTGCTGTGCATCTTGTAGATGGTACACACACATGTTACTGAGCATTGGTGTTGGAGGATATTTGTGAATGTGGTGCCAGTAAAGCAGGTAGCTTTGTCCTGGATGGTGTCAAGCATCCTGAGTGGTTTGGAGTTGCACACCTCCAGGCAAGTATTCCATCCACTTCCTACTTGTGCCTTTAGGTGATGGACAGGCTCCAGAGAGGAAACAGTTGAGTTACTTGTAATCACGATATTTATATGGCTAGTCCAGTTTTGTCTCTGGTTGATAGTAATCCCAGTGGGTTGATAGTAAATGATTCAGTGACAGTCATGCCATTGAATATAAAGGGCAATGGTTAGATTGTCTCTTTTAGGAGATGATCATTGCCTCACACATGTGTGGTACAAATCTTCACTTTCCACTTGTCAGTCCAAATCTGGATGTTGTCCAGGTCTTGCTGCTTTTGGACATGAACTGCTTCTGTATCTGAGGAGTTGTGAATGGTGCTGAACATTGTCAATCGTCAGCGAACATTCTTACTTTTGGCCTTTTGATGGACAGAAGGTTATTGATAAAGCAGCTGAAGGTGTTTGGACCTTAAACACTATCTTGAGGAACTCCAGCAGAGATGTCCTAGAACTGAGATAACTGACCTCTCCTTTGGGCCTGATATGACTCCAACCCAGTGGGGAGTTTTCCTCTCATTCCCATTGATTTCAGTTTTGATAGGGCACAATGATGCCACACCCAGTCAAGTGTGGCATTGAAATCAAGGAAATGACAGTGGCTCAGTAGTTAGCACTGCTGCTTCACAGCATGAGGGTCCCAGGTTTGATTCCAGCTTTCCTGTAGATGCTTACCCGCAGTTCTCCATGAATTGTTCGTTCCACTGTGACATCGAGGAAGGGGAGTCTGTTGTTCTTCTCCTCTTCTGTGAAATTTATGCCAGTAGGAATGTTGTTGATGATGTTACAGGTTTCCTCTAATTTGTTCCGTTCTGTCATGACGAAGGTATCATCCATGTAGCGGACCCAAAGTTTGGGTTGGATCGTGGGGAGGGCTGTTCGTTCGAGTCTCTGCATTACTGCTTCTGCTACAAAG
Organism: Chiloscyllium plagiosum; assembly: GCF_004010195.1. Taxonomy (NCBI): domain Eukaryota; kingdom Metazoa; phylum Chordata; class Chondrichthyes; order Orectolobiformes; family Hemiscylliidae; genus Chiloscyllium; species Chiloscyllium plagiosum. Next base: position 40,278,622 of record NC_057739.1, read on the forward strand.
CCTGATATTGGTGATCCCATGGATGTTCCGTTGATTTGTTTGTAGTTCTTGTCATTGAAGGTGAAGGGGGTAGTGAGGCACAGGCCTACTAGTTTGAGGATGTTGTCCTTCCTGATGAAGTTGGTGCTGTCTGGTGTTTGTGTCCTTGGTTCATCTAATAGTGCGGCCAGTGTTTCTTTGGCCAGACTAATGATAAGTGATGTGAATAGGGCAGTTACGTCAAAGGAGACCATTATTTCGTCCTCCTCTATTTTGGTGTCTTTGATGATATTCAGGAATTCTTGGGTGGAATGGATGGAGTGGTAAGGGAATAAGTTTGGACAGGATACTCTTCAGAGGGTCAGTGTGGATTTGTGGGCCAAAGGGCCTGTTTCCACACTGCTGGGATTCTATGATCTAATCTATGAAAAGAAATCATTAGTATCCTTACATACAGATGAAGAAGGACACCACTTTGACTGGGACAACATATCCACCCTAGGACAGGCTAAACAGAAATACGCAGGGGAATTCCCAGAGACCTGGCATTCAAATTGGAACTGCATCAATAAACACATTGATTTGGATCCCATTTACCAACCTCTGAGAAAAAGAACCAGAAATTATATCGCCCACCTTAAGAGACCAAGGCACATAAATAGAAAGCGGGAGAGAGCACCAGCGCTTCACCGGTGGCTCACTGATGATGTTACTTAGCATGGTGATGAAACGTCTGAGAACAAACCTTACAGCTCAGCGAGCAAATTAACAACATTAACTGTTTTCTGTGGCAGAGAATTCCACAGGCTCATCAGTCTCTGGGTGAAGAAATGTCGCCTCATATCAGCTATAGATGACCTATCCTGGATCTTTAGATTGTGATAGTCCTGTCTGGGACATTATCTGTAAGGTATGGTTCTGAGAGTATGACTTCACTGTTGCTTGACTATTCTATTTTGGCGCTAGACCCCAGGTGTTTGAAAGGAGGACATCTAAGGGTCAACAATGTTGTGTTTGCTGTTATTTTTGGTGGCTCCGTCAATATCAGGCATTCTCTCAGGTTTTTCTTGTTTCCTTAGGGCATATGATAAATCTGAGTGGCTTGCAAGGCGCTTTCAGAGAGCGGTTATGAGTCAACCATGGAGTTATATCCAGGCCAGATAGGATTCTTTCCCCAAAGAGTATTAGTGAACCGGGTGAGTTTTTGCAACTATCTCCAGTGCTTTCATGTTCATCATGAGAGACTTAATTCCAAACTTTTAATGATTTCAAATTCCACATCTGCCATACTTAGATTTGAGCCCAGGTCCCCAGAACAGTACCTGAGCCTTTGGATTACTAGGCTACCACCTCCTCTACATTGATAGAGTCCAAATGTCATGGGAGGCAGACGGGAAAGCAGAGTTGAAACCACTACCAAATTAGCTACGATCTTATTTTTTGTTTTATTCACTCTTTCGTGGGATATGGGCATTGATGGCCAGATCAGTGCGTGTTTCCAGTCACTCACCACCCCTGATCCGAAAAGCTTACTCAGCAATTTCAGAGTGCACTAAGGAATCAATCACTTTGCTGCAAGGTGGGCGGCACGGTGGCACAGTGGTTAGCACTGCGGCCTCACAGCGCCAGAGACCCAGGTTCAATTCCCGCCTCAGGCGACTGACTGTGTGGAGTTTGCACGTTCTCCCCGTGTCTGCATGGGTTTCCTCCGGGTGCTCCGGTTTCCTCCCACAGTCCAAAGATGTGCAGGTCAGGTGAATTGGCCATGCTAAATTGCCCGTAGTGTTAAGTGTAGGAGTAAAATTAGGGGTATGGGTGGGTTGCGCTTCGGCGGGTCGGTGTGGACTTGTTGGGCCGAAGGGCCTGTTTCCATACTGTAATGTAATGTAATCTAAAAAAAGTCTGGAGTTGT